>NC_045437.1:43872306-43908821 GCF_002776525.5 Piliocolobus tephrosceles
AATTAATGTGCAAAAATCACAAGCATTCTTATACACCAGTAACAGACAAGCAGAGAGCCAAATCAGGAATGAACTTCCATTCACAATTGCTTCAAAGAGAATAAAATACCTAGGAATCCAACTTACAAGGGAAGTAAAGGACCTCTTCAAGGAGAACTACAAACCACTGCTCAGTGAAATCAAAGAGGACACAAACAAATGGAAGAATATACCATGCTCATGGATAGGAAGAATCAACATCGTGAAAATGGCCACATTGCCCAAGGTCATTTATAAATTCAATGCCATCCCCATCAAGCTACCAATGAGTTTCTTCACAGAATTAGAAAAAACTGCTTTAAAGTTCATATGGAACCAAAAAAGAGCCTGCATTGCCAAGACAATCCTAAGTCAAAAGAACAAAGCTGGAGGCATCACACAACCTGACTTCAAAGTATACTACAAGGCTACAGTAACCAAAACAGAATGGTACTGGTACCATAACAGAAATATAGACCAATGGAACAGAACAGAGTCCTCAGAAATAATACCACACATCTACAGCCATCTGATCTTTGACAAACCTGAGAGAAACAAGAAATGGGGAAAGCATTCCCTATTTAATAAATGTTGCTGGGAAAATTGGCTAGCCATAAGTAGAAAGCTGAAACTGGATCCTTTCCTTACTCCTTATACGAAGATTAATTCAAGATGGATTAGAGACTTAAATGTTAGACCTAATACCATAAAAACCCTAGAAGAAAACCTAGGTAGTACCATTCAGGACATAGGCATGGGCAAGGACTTCATGTCTAAAACACCAAAAGCAGTGGCAACAAAAGCCAAAATTGACAAATGGGATCTCATTAAACTAAAGAGCTTCTGCACAGCAAAAGAAACTACCATCAGAGTGAACAGACAACCTACAGAATGGGAGAAAATTTTCTCAATCTACTTATCTGACAAAGGGCTAATATCCAGAACCTACAAAGAACTCAAACAAGTTTACAAGAAAAAACAAACCCCATCCAAAAGTGGGCAAAGGATATGAACAGACATTTCTCAAAAAAAGACATTCATACAGCCAACAGACACATGAAAAAATGCTCATCATCACTGGCCATCAGAGAAATGCAAATCAAAACCACAATGAGATACCATCTCACACCAGTTAGAATGGCAATCATTAAAAAGTCAGGAAACAACAGGTGCTGGAGAGAATGTGGAGAAATAGGAACACTTTTACACTGTTGGTGGGATTGTAAACTAGTTCAACCATTATGGAAAACAGTATGGCAATTCCTCAAGGATCTAGAACTACATGTACCATATGACCCAGCTATCCCACTACTGGGTATATACCCAAAGGATTATAAATCATGCTGCTATAAAGACACATGCACACGTATGTTTATTGGGGCACTATTCACAATAGCAAAGACTTGGAATCAACCCAAATGTCCATCGGTGACAGACTGGATTAAGAAAATGTGGCACATATACACCATGGAATACTATGCAGCCATAAAAAAGGATGAGTTTGCATCCTTTGTAGGGACATGGATGCAGCTGGAAACCATCATTCTTAGCAAACTATCACAAGAAGAGAAAACCAAACACCGCATGTTCTCACTCATAGGTGGGAATTGAACAATGAGATCACTTGGACTCGGGAAGGGGAACATCACACATTGGGGCCTATCATGGGGAGGGGGTAGGGGGGAGGGGTTGCACTGGGAGTTATACCTGATATAAATGACGAATTGATGGGTGCTGACGAGTTGATGGGTGCAGCACACCAACATGGCACAAGTATACATATGTAACAAACCTGCACGTTATGCACATGTACCCTAGAACTTAAAGTATAATAATAATAAAAAAAAGAAAAGTGATATTTTTGAAACTGATCGAGATTATTACTTAACTTAGGAAATAGTTTTCGCTGATGTTTTTAAGTGGGGCTGGTAGCTAATTAACTGGAAACAGACTGTGAAGTAAGAGAGTTAAGATATACATCGTAGATTTAGTTCAAAATATCCCAAACCTTTCCAGGTATTCATATGCCCTGTCATCCCCATACGAAACATCTTTATTTTGTCTGTGTATGTTCTAAACACAGTTAGTTCATCTCTATATTACTATGCTTAAAATGGATTCATCCACAAATGTACAGTGTGTCTTCTACAACCAAATCGCTGTTAAGACAGAGATCAAGAGCAAGAACATTCCATTCATTCATCCCTCCATCTATCCACTCATTCATTGACTTCCTCTATACAAACCACTTTGTTGGATAGAAGAAGGCTACTGAATATGGGTACAGCACAGATTCACTCTGACCATGCAATCAACCTGGCATTACAGGACATTTATATAAGATGAAACTAAGCTTTTTGGCAAGGAAAGTTACAATAATAATATAAGTTCTGTACATCAGTATGAAGAGTGATTTTTTCTTTTTTTGGTGAATCTTCTATATTCTATCTGTGAGCTATACACTTAATTAAACTTTTAGATTCTCACAACAATCCTATAGAGGAAGGTTTTCTTAGTTCCTTCCTGCTGCTATAACAAAATATCTGAGAGTAAGTAAAAAAAACAGACATTTATTTCCTCACAGTTCTGGGGGCTGGAAACTTTAAGATCAAGACACAGGAAGATGCTTGTCTGTTGAGGACTGCTCTCTGCTTTCGGGATGGAGCCACTTGCTGTGTCCTCACATGGAGGAAGGACAAAAAGGTATTACTGTGTTCCCTTCAACCTCTTTTATTTGAGCACTAATTCATTCATGATGCTGCAGCCCTTAGGATTTAATCATTTACCAAAAGCACGTTTTTTTCTTTCTTTCTTTTTTTTTTTTTTTTTTTTTGAGCTAGGGTCTCACTCCATTTCCCAGGCTGGAGTGCAGTGGCATGGTCACAGGTCAATCTCCCAGGCTCAAGTGGTCCTTCCACATCAGCTTCCTTAGTAACTGGGACTATAAGCATGCACTGCCATGCCGGGCTAATTTTTGTATTTTTTGTATTTTCTTTTATATTTTGGGTTTCACAGTGTTGGGTTTCACAGGCTGAACTCCTGGGCTCAAGTGATCTGCCTGCCTGGCCTCCGAAAGTGCTGGGATTACAGGCATCAGCCACTGGGCCTAGTGAATTTTTAGAGAGACACATACATTCAAATCATAGAAAGGTATTAACCACATCCTCTAAGTACAGAAAGTGACTGATGCTCAGTGAGGGGCTATTTTCAGACTAAAGTTCTAAACCAGGGCTCCGGAGCTTCAAAAGGGTGTTCCAGCCCCCAGTGAGCAAAAGTAGGGTGGTAAAGGAAGGAACACGGATAGAAATGTAAGAGAAAGAAGTTGCCTTTGTTGGGAAGAAAACTATGGTTTTAGTATGAGGCAAAATATTGAGAAAGAGAATTTTCAATCACAGTATCTTGAGGAAAAATAAACAACCAATACTGTATGTACATTAAGTTAGACTGGAAGAGTATAGGCTGCCTTATCTTTTTTTCTAGGCTCATAACCTAAAACCTTGCAACTCTGAGCCAAGGTTTCTTCATCCATTGTTCAGGTGACCTCATGGTTGGCTGAATAGTGGTTCACATTGGCTACTCTATATTAAAATGTTTTATAGCTGGCAGGATAAACTTAATGTGTTAAATAATTAGGCAAGTACTTTTATTGAGCACATTCTTATAGCCATACCCAAATTCACTAAGCCAGGCAGCTTTAAATTAGAATAAGCCACAATTGTTTCATAATGTAGTTATACAGCTAGCATTGAGAAGCTTTAGTTCATCAATGACAGCATTAAAATAACTTTTGTTAAACCCATTGTCCCACATTATATGATGCAGCTGTTGAAGAGTTACAGTTGCATATTCCTATTTTGTATCATATATCTGGGTCAAAAATCCTCTACTAGTCCATAGACAATGGATTGAACCATTGAATTTAACTTATAAATGAAGACAGAAGAACTAATCTACTTACTGTTCTTTCAATACTGAAGAAATAGGAGATTTCACTTAAAAATATGAACAAGAGTTGCAAATCACTACATTGCTTTTCTAGGTTTAAAGATTTTAATACAAAATTTTGAATCAGATTGTTTTCCAAGTTGCAAAAATGTTAAGAACTTTCTTAATGTATTTAACCTTGCTAGCCACCCTCTGTATGATGCAACATCAAAGAAATTCCTTTGGGAAAAACTGGATAATCAGGTTTGTGAGGAAAGAACTTTCATATGCTATCATCATTACTCACCAAACTATAACAGAGTATAATTTTGTAAGCAAGGAAGGATCAAAAAGGATGACAGAAATTATTTTTAGCCATGTTTTTAAAACTGATCGAAACATTAGGTTTTTCATCTCCATGACAAATCAGGTGTCAAGGTGAATTTTGTTACTTCCATTGAATAAGCTTCTCAATTAGTTGATAACTGAATGATATGCTCAAGCTGCTATAATTTAACAATATAGAAATAAAGCGCTTTAATCTTTCTGATTTCCCTCAATAGTCCCTCTGTTCATTTCAGCATTAGAGAAAGGAGGAAACTTGTCATGAATGCTTTTGAGAACAAAGCATTAACCTTTTTTTATTAGACTGTGAGTTGACCTTATTTATACATGCCTCGGTCTCAAGTAAACCAATGTCTTTTTTTTTTTTTTTCATTCCTATAATATTTTGATGCTTACAACAAAATGTCACCATCAAATATAAAGACTACTATGGCTGCCAAACTAGTTGGAAAAGAATTTGATCCCTGCTGGGTGAAGATGCTTACTGGAAAAGGTGATATCTTTTGTCTTTTCAGACCTGATGGTGACTATCTTACAAAGTTTAAAAGCATCTACAAACACGTACCCTACCTTGTCTTAACTGCTTATAGTTCACCTGAAAATGTGAGATTTTTTTATTAACTTCTATATATTATTTTTAATAACCTTTTTTTCCTTTTTGTAGTTTTCAAAGAACCTTTAACTGCGTTATCTCTTTTAATTACTACAACAGTTCTATGGGATAGTTAGGTATATGCTTCAAATCAAAATGAAAACAAAAAGAAGAAACAGACCACGAGTGTCTTAGAGACTCTTTCTGAATCTCATATTCAGTAAACACGGCAACATCAGAAGCAGAATTTGAAGTGTCTGTTAATTTGTCCAGAATATTTACTATCTATACTTTCATTTCTTGAATAACAACAATTTATGTATTTGTTTATTATAAAAACCAACAGCTATAGAAATGGAAAAGGTTGGAATATAATTTAATTGTATTGATTAATAATATCCTATATTTTAACAACAACATTTTTAACATTCATGTTATTTTTCAGTGGTCATCACTGGTGAGCTATACATAGCACAGAGGATCTAATTTTCATTCATCTTACTATTAGGAGGTCACAAAAATTCATGCATACTTATTAGAACTTTGGCAGAAATGAGGAAATAGAATAATAACAAATGCTTGCATGCTGCATTCTGGGACATGCATGCATGTCCCAGATCTCAGGGACACTGGGAAAAAGATTCATGAACATAAATAAAATAAACACCATGAAAGCTACTTTGAAAAAGGGTAGGGTGCAACTGGGTGGAGAAAGGAAGATGGTGTTGGAGATAGCAAGGAACTTCTCTGGATGTAAAAGATAATCAGAAGCGATTGGCTTCTTTGCATTTAACAAGGTAAAAAAAAAATTATTAATGGCACTGGGTGATCTCCCTCCCCTTCTCATTTCCCAATTTCTGGGGGAACTTGTCATAAGTTAGTCAAAACTTGAAATGACACATTTCAGATGTTGAAATGGCATTGTCAGGGTCCAGCTCTATTTGTAGCCTAAGCAGAGCTGTGCTCACAAAGGCAGACCATTCTAGTGAGCTGTAGCTACTTAAGACATGGTGACCTGAGATACAATATCATGAGAGGAAAAGGATAAGGACTATACTCTAGGTATCATGAGGACCCCAGAGAACAATAATAAAAATAATAAAGTGGGATTGATACTGACAGGAGATAGGCAAATACTGGGTAGAAGAGGGTGATTCCTATGCAAAGTCCCCACCCTCAAGCCTGGATACCCAAGGCCCTAAATGAGGACATTCCTGCTTTTGTGCCCCAAAAGTTGCCTTTGGGCCTGTCACACCCCTGTTCTGTACTCTGTACCCATATAAACCCCAGACCCCAGGCTTCAGAAACAGACAAGGAAATGAGGAGACAAGGAGATGAGCAGATGAATGGCAGAATAGTACAGCTGAGAAGGAGAGAAGAGAAGGACAATCTGAATGCTGAGAGGGGTTCGTCTGGGGATGATTGGAGAGGAGATCAACCACTGGACAGCCAAACTTCCCACTCTATCCCCTTTTCAGCTCTCCATCCATCCAACTAAAAGCCACCTCCACCACTCAATAAAACCCCTGCATTCATCCTTCAAGTCTGTGTGTGACCTGATTCTTCTGGGATGCTAGACAAAAGCTCCGGATACAGAAAGCTGCCACACTGGCCCCCTGCCCTTGCAAAAAGGCAGAAGGTCCACTGGGCTGGTTAACAATGAAGTCATCTGAAGATGGCAAGGCTAAAAGAGCACACTGTAACACATGCCCATTTAGGCTTTGGGAGTTTCAGGATCCCACCGCTGGATGCCACTGCTGGATGCCACTGTGGGGTTGGAGTCCAGGGGTGCTCACTCTGGCTTCTGCACCTGTCTGTCTACATGCTCCCCCTCTTGTAAGGGGTTTGACCAGCAGTGGCAACTGAACAGAAAAGTGACACCCCTGTTGCACATTTTGCAAAGGGGTCAAGAAGCTCTCCTATTTCAGGACATTGGGAGACAAGGAGTGCCAAGACATGTTATCAAAAGTAACAGCTACTTAAAAGCAATACCTGTAGCACTCAAGATACAGAAAAAGAGAAACTTCTGGGGAGCTTAGAAACCAAATGATTATCATAAAATACAGCTTTTTCTCAGTGTCTGATTTACTGAAAACTAAAATGCTAAAAATTGTTATTATGTGGTTTTTTTTTTTTTTTTTTTTTTTTTTTTTTTTTTTTTTGAGATTGAAATGCCATAAAATATTCTAGGATTTTGTGTCTGGTTAACTCACTTAGACTTATTCTTATGTATAATTAACTCACTTAGAAATTCACATACAGTGTTTAAGCACATGAAATGAAGACAGGTAGATGAGTTTGCTTCTGCTCTAACATTTATTAACTGATTAAAGATGGGTAAATTTAATTTTTTTTTACCTCATTCTTCTCATCTGTTAATCATATCATAACACCTTCTTTGTAGGACTGTTACCAAGATTCTGTTACATGATAAATGTAACTTTTAGTACAATATTCAATGTTAGACTGAACTTAGTATATAATGGCATTAAAGATAATGCAAATTAAAAAGTAAAAATATTAATGTCACAAAATAATTAAACTTTTAGCAGCATTGTACCCAAGTGACAATATTTTTAATCTTGAAATGATTTATTCTCTTGACTTTTGTAACATGTGGGTCTCTATTTCCTTTTCCCCTACTGTTACCAGTGTAGGGTGTCCAGGTTCTTGGCGTCTTGAACAAAGAATTGGACAAAATGCACAAATAAAGCAAGGAGAAAGGAAGCAACAAAAGTGGAGATTTATTGAAAATGAAAATACACTCCACAGGGTTGGAGTGGGCCGTAGCATAGGGCCTCAAAAGCTCCGTTAAAGAATGTCCTGGGGTTTAAATATACCCTCTAGAGGTTTCCACTGGTTATGTGGTGTTTGCCCTATGTAAATGAAGAGGATGAAGTAAAGTTACAAAGTCATTTACTCGTGTATGTAAATTGAGAGGGTATTTCCTGTCATAGCTGTAGTATTTCCATTTGATTTAGTTCTAGGAAGTCAGCATGACTCAGTCTTATGTTCCCTGCCTCCAGACCCTTTCCTCCTGCCTCACAAACAGTAGCCAAATTGATCTGTTAAAAATGCAAAAATAGATCATGCTATTCGTGTCTTCCCATTGCACTCATAATATACCTAAACCCCTTAAAATGGCCTACCTTTGTGTACTGACATCCTTTCTCACCTTTTCTTTTACTTGCTTAAGATAGGTTTCTTCCCATTCCTCAAGCCCATTAAGTACGTTCTTGTTTGAGAATATTTGCTACGGCCATTTCCTCTGACTGGAATGCTCTTCCAGCAGGCAATTCAAGGTTGGTTAATTTCTGCCATATCAATTGTAGCTTAATGCAGAGCTTCTCAACCTCTACACTATTAACATCTTGTGCTGAGCAATTCTTTGTTGGCAAAGGTGGGGGTGGTGGTGAATCTTGTTCAGACTGTTCAGCAGCATCCCTGGACTCCACCCACTAGATGACAGGAGCACCCTTCCCTACCACACTCTCCCTAAT
This sequence comes from Piliocolobus tephrosceles, assembly GCF_002776525.5. Taxonomy (NCBI): domain Eukaryota; kingdom Metazoa; phylum Chordata; class Mammalia; order Primates; family Cercopithecidae; genus Piliocolobus; species Piliocolobus tephrosceles. The sequence continues at coordinate 43,880,686 of NC_045437.1, forward strand.
TGTACCAAGGAAAATGTTTCCAGACATTGCCAGATGTACCCTAGGAGGCACAATCACTTCTATCCTTCCATTGCCCACTGGCATATACAACCCATTGAGAACCACTGACTTCCTGTCACAAAATACAGGGTATTTTGTCATTTCTCCATCAAAGGTAACGAACAAGTCACTCTGTGTCACAAAGTACTTAGATTACCTAATATTTTCTTAATGATTTATCAAACTATTGTTTATATCTCTCAATATAGTAGAAGTGTTCTGAGAGCGGAAACTATGATTGACTTAAATATAGTAAGGATGTGATAAATATATACATGTATACAAAATTCATATTAGTTGAACAAATGGATTGATGGAGAAATTAGCGCAGTGCCTGAACTTCAGCTTACTCTTGTAAACCCTGCCCCTAAACATAATTTAATGTTAGTCATTTACAGAGCAAATATGGTATGACACCTGTTCCGCCAATATTGATGGAGCCATTCCTGTGTCAGGAATTTTTGTAGTTGCATGATAATGAAATAATCAATAGGACAGAAAAGGTTTTCATTGGTTCCTAGGAATTTTAAGTTTGTAGGGTAGAAAAACAAAAAGAATGCTTTTTATTAAAGTGTACTAGTTGCAGGTATCATGTGGGAGGAACAGACATTGTCTGTTCATCTTATATTCCTTCTACGTTCCAGTCTTCCAAACCTGGAATATTTCCAGCACTTTTCCATATTCAGTCCCAAAGAATTGGAATTGCCTTTACAAATCCTTTTGAAACAGCATTATTTGTGATTATTGGTAGGTAATGAAGAACCCCCGTTTTTCTAGGAGATAGTTTATTTTTCTCTTTCTTCTTTTCTCTTTCCTCCTTTTTCCCACTTCCTACTTAGTCCTTCAAAAATGCAAATATAACCTTTTACCTCCTCTTCACCAGACCCTCCTTACAGGGAAAGTTCATCGAACTATGTGCATCTAGCTATCTGCTCCAGAAAGGAACTCTAACCCACAAGGAGGTTGCCTTGAGAGATAACAGTCCATTTCCAACCCAAAGTATGCCTGCCTGTGAAGAATGCAGCAGTCACCAGCTTGACCACCCAGTTGATAAGGCACCTAGCTAACACACAGACTTCCCACCAGCTTACTTCCCTCCAGTCTGTGTGCTCACCTTCTGCTTCAAAAGCAAAGCAGTACCCTTAAAGTACAAACCTTTACTTCTTCCCTTAAGCTAGCTTTGGAATAAAGAGTTACCTTCTTTACACCAGACCTCCCTTTTGATAACTGGGCTCTGTAAGTGGCAAGCAACTGAAGCAATGTTTCAATTACAAATATATATGTATGTACATATATGCATCAATAAATGGAAATGATTAGAATAACTCCTGTAATATACCTACATAATATAAATATGTAATTTTGTTACATATGTGCCTTATGTAAGTAGAATCATATTCTAAATACTGTTTTATAATTTGCTTTGGTAGCATGACAATATATGTCACAGAGTTTCTGAATTACTTTGCATAAATGTACATTGCTCTTTTAAGCTTTTTAATATAATTTGATATTATGGATGTGTAATGCATATTTAGTTTTTGCATAATATAATTTTTACTATTTTTATTATTACAAGGTTGCAGACCATATATTCAGCTGTGCTATGTGCTATTGTATAACAAAAGCAGCCACAGAAAATATAGAAACAAATGAGAGTAACTGTGTTCCAACTAAACTTTATTTACAAAAATGTGTGGCTGGTCCCTAGGCTGTCGCTTGCCAACCTCGGTGATAGACATAAAAGTACATATGAATATAATAACAGTAACCTGGAGAATATCTTCTGAAAGATGATAAATAAGAAAAGCCCAGGTAAAAGTATATCTACTCTGTGATTATACTTATGAACAAATTGGAGATGTAAAGAACGAGTAAGGAACTGTAAAAAATATAAACCTTTTCAGGGAAAAGATTGTTGATTTATGGATTGTTTGATTTTAATTTTAAGTATTTACTTAGTCTCTGTGCTGAACAATGTTGTTCAATAGAAACAAATATTTGGTTCTGTAATATCTTCCTCTCAATCTCCTTAATCTTGCTTAATTTAGAATAGTCAGTACTCTTTCTAAAATGTGTTATACAACTTATAATGAAATTACTTTTCATTCTTTACTTTTTATATACGTTGAGTAGTTTATTTGGAAACATAGTCTTATATAATTACAAAAATAATATTTGCTTATCTATTTCTAGGTGGTCACAGAGGAGTGTTTGTGAATGCAAAGTGTCTTCCACCTGTTTACAGTAGAGATACTAAGGAGTAATTTCAGAATGGGAAAGCTTATTGTTTATAACAAACATCCTCTTCTCACCCTTAAGATGTGAGGTCAAGATCAGGTATAAATTATACCCCTGGTTCATTCTAAGTAACTTTTCAGAGTCCAAGTTCAGTTGGCATTGTTCTGGGCGAGTTGAGTCGCAGCTGCTTGCTCCCCACATCTTTTACCCATTTCCAACATAAACAGTACACTCACTGAGAAAAGGCACTTCCAGACTTCAACCTAAGAAACATAAATTGCAGCAAGTTACAGAGAAATCAGAAAACATTATCTTGTTACTGAGAACTGCTTGATCTTAAACCAAAGCAACAGAGATGTAGAGTCAAAGAGAAACAAGCAAGCACGTGGGATGCTCAGTGGCCACCTCAGGCACATTCTCATTGGGTCTTTCAAAAAATGGTCATCCTAATTGGCTAACCTAGAACAGTTTGCCCAGACTACAGGTGCTGCAAAAAATGTAGTTCCACTGGAAGGCACCATTGTAGTATTTGAAATAATTTTTAAATGGCTATATGGACCATGCTCTATCATCTTCCTTCCGTCTCTCATCTCACATGATCTCCTCAAAATGCAATTTTAATTACAAAAATCAGAAGAAATGGATACCATGCGCACACCTTAATCCCTAACGTATTTTTTGCCTCTGGTTCCGTAAAAATCTGTGTTACCAAAGATAAATAACAACAGAAAATACATTTTATAAATGCTAATTTATGAGGGGAATATGAAAATATGCATTAACTTGAAGAAAACATATAATAACTTGAAGAAAACAACTCTAAGTTATTAGAATTTAAATTATGACAGAATACTTTGAAAAAAGACTTTGTTGCTATAAAAGTTTCAAAGATGTTCAGTTTAAATATAATTTTGTTATGTAATAAAGATCTTTAAGGCTTTTGATTGAGTGACTAATTTTTCAAAGCATAGAATATAAATGACTGTTTCTAGATGCATAAAATATCTTCAATTAAAAAATTATTTGCCATAATCTCTTGTCAGCAATACTATGCTTTATTCAAAATCAAAAAACTTAATCACAAACCATGTCTGTGTTAAGAATAGGTTCTCCATCAGCTAGACTCCAAAAGATATTTTATAATTTATAATTATAATTTATATCATAGTTATGATATGATTGCTATCATCATTATTGCATCTTTAATGATTCTTCATTATGTCTATATGCATCTTCAGAATAAGTTAAATTAACATAGTCTTAGGATGCTTAGGTTTAGTTCTGCACACCCCTCTGCATCCTATGATATAATTTTAACACAGTAACCTCAATTGCTACATATGTGGACTAAGTATTACTCTTCAAATTCATTTATGATGATCCTCTTAAAGTATCAGGACTGGGGCTAAAAGAAGTGGTAACCCACAGATATCTGTAGGTGTCTATCCATAATTGGACTTTATGTAATAATGTTAAAATGTAAGAAAATAGGAAAATGTAAGAAAAGATAAGAAGGGGTAGAGTCAAGAAAGAGTATCAGAACTATGTTAAATGTGTAAGCCATAAAGTTAGAATAGAATTGAAATTTAAGTGGACAGGAAAATCTGTGAAGTTTTCTGGAAAGCAGAATCCCAAATCTAGAAAGCAAATGAAATAAGGAGATCAAATGCATGAAAAGAAGACAAAAACATTCCATTTAGGATGGAATAAATAAAGCTGAAAAAATTATCTTTTCTATATAAATAGTCAGTCTAAAGACATGAAAAGAAGAAACAAGTTGTGTTGTAGGAGTGAAGCAAAATAAAATTAAGAGCATAAACTTTTAGATCTAAGATGTTTGATCCATTAAATAGCCATGTAATAAAACATAACCTCTACATCTACCTCATATAATACACACACAAAATTTTGAAATCAATCCCAGGCCTCAATGTAAAAAAATTGTTGATTCTGTAAAACTCAGAAGAAAGCATAGAATACAATCTTTATAATCTTTGGGTAGGCAGAGACTACATACACAGGATCATATAAAACCAATTCCCTTATTCCCAAAAAAGGAAAAAAAGTGATAAATTCTATATCACCAAAATTAAAACTTGTACTCTTCAAGTACACCAATAAGAAAATGGAATGGCAATCAACAGACTGGGAGAAATTGTCATATATATATTTCCAAAAATGTTTATACCCAGAATATGGGGAGAGCCCTTACAGTTCAATAAGATGTCAAGCAATCCAAACACCATCTCACCATCTTCCAATAAAAGAGTTCCTTGGCATAGTGGTTGTACAAGGGCTGCTGCCAGAAAAATTCAAGATGACCTTGAAATATTTTCTTTTGTCAGAAAGTAAGAAAATGCTAAAACAATGAAAGAGATGTGGCAGATTGAAGGAGTTTCCTCTGGTCATATCTAGGACAATGTGGATAACAAAATAAAAAATGAGAGTATAAGATTACAGCCCATCATATAAAATAGAAACCCATGACTACGCACTGATATAAATAATTGGGTAAATATATAAATGAGGGAAAAGGTAGGATCTTTCTTACAGCAAAATGCCAATTTCTAGTATGTAGAAGTTATGGTGGAAATGGATATTTACTCTTGGGCAACCATCACCGAGTCAGTTAATACAAGCAGTGACAAACAGTCCATGGATGCTATGGATGTAGATTGAATGCTAAAACTGTAGGATGAAGGTTTGATGAAGAACAGGATGTTAGCAAAATGTCCTAATGTCTTCCCACAAAATAGCTATCCAAAATACGGGAAAGAAAATGATGACTTTACATTGCAGAGATCCGTCAGGCATCAACTTGACTAGGTGATCAAGGTTACCGTCACTACTGGGGGGATATGTTGGAATGTTCTGAGATACGATGCTTCACAAAAAGCAGCATCTTTTCTGTGGTATTTCTTTTTTAAAATTTTTTTTATCATTTCTGTAGGATATTGGGGAACAGGTGGTGTTTGGTTACATGAGTAAGTTCTTTAGTGGTGATTTGTAAGATTTTGGTGCACCTATCACCTAAGCAATATACACAGCACCCAATTTGTAGTCTTTTATCTCTCGCCCCCTTCCTATCCTTTCCCTCTGAGTCTCCAAAGTCAATTGTGTCATTCTTATGCCTTTGCATCTTCATAGCATAGCTCCCACTTATGAGTGAGAACATAAAATGTTTGGTTTTCCATTCCTGAGTTACTTCACTTAGAATAATAGTCTCCAATCTCATCCAAGACTCTGTGAATGCCATTAATTCATTCCTTTTTATGGCTGAGTAGTATTCCATTGTATATATAAACATCACAGTTTCTTTCTCCACTCATTGATTGATGGGCATTTTGGTTTGTTCCACATTTTTGCAATTGCAAATTGTGCTACTATAAATATGTGTGTGAAAGTATCTTTTTTGTATAATGACTTACTTTCCTCTGGGTAGATACTCAGTAGTGGGATCACTGGATCAAATCGTGGTTCTACTTTTAGTTCTTTAAGGAATCTCCACACTGTTTTCCATAGTGGTCGTACTAGTTTAGATTCCCACCAGCAGTGTAGAAGTGTTCCCTGTTCACCGAATCCATGCCAATGTCTATGATTTATTTATTTACTTTTATTATGGCCATTCTTGAAAGAGTAAGGTGGTATTGCATTGTGGTTCTGATTTTCATTTTCCTGGTCATTAGTGATGTTGAGCATTTTTTCATAGGTTTGTTGGCCATTTGTATATCTTCTTTTGAGAACTGTCTATTCATATCCTTAGCTCACATTTGATGAAATTGTTTTTTTTTTTTTTTTTTTCTAGTTTGTTTGAGTTCATTGTAGATTAGTCCTGTCAGATGTATAGATTGTGAAGATTTATATCAAAAGTGTAGAGCCTGAGTTTGGTCATGAGGAAATACTAGAGAGACTCTGGTTGGTGTTAACCTAAAAAGTGAAATGCCTGAATACTTAGGATTGTTAAGGAAATACAAAACCAAAAAACATTGAAAAACAGAAAGCAACTGCACCAGTGCTGTGAATTGAATGAATATATCAGAGTTCTTGTAGTGCCAAGGGATGCTAAACTTTTGGCCTAGGCAGAGTGGAGATATTCCACAGAGTTTATTGGACATTCAGTTTAGACTTCAGAAAGGGCATACTGTAGGAGTAAGGACCATACTCTAATGTAAGAATTTCACCCTTTAACAGTGGACAAAATTGAAACAGACCTAACAGAGTAAATGATAAAATCAACCAGGTGAAAGAAAATTCAGTACCCTTTACAGGAGTACAACATAATGCAAACTTTCTACAATTTAATATCCGCAAAGTTTACCATACATTCAAACATTACTAGGCATTTGAAGAAGCATGGACATGTGATCTAATATCAACAAAAAAAAAACCAATCAATATAAACAAATCCGGAAATAATCCAGATATTGAAATTAATAGCTATTATGAATATGTATATGGACTAAAGGTAAAGGAAATATAGCAAGTGAACATATGAGGATCTCAGCAGAGAATAATGCAAATGGCATAAAAGAACCAAAGGGAAATTCTAGAGCTAAAAACTACAATTTATGAAATGGAAATTTTACTACATAGACTTAGCAACAAATTGGAAAGGATAGAAAGATCAATAAGCTTGTAGATGAATCAACAAACATCTTCCAAACTGAAGAAAAGATGAAAAAAATTGAAAATAATGACAGATTTTTAATTACCTCTGGCAAATTATCAAGGTAATTGGGAAAGGTGAATTGGGCAGACAAAAATATTTCAAACACAATGGCCAAATTTTACAAATTCAGTAGAATATATCAACAGGTCCAACAAAATCAGAAAAAAGCCTGCAAATTAATACAAATTAAAAAACACAAAGTCACAACACAGTCACACTGCTGAAACCAAAGACAAAAAGAAAAACCTTAAAAGCAACTAGAGAAAACATATATTTCACACAGAGGAACAATAATAATGAAATAATGGTTGACTTCTTAGCAGTAATACTTAAGGTCATAAAGCAATGACATATTTAAAATGATGAAAGAATAACTGCCAATTCAGAATTCTATATTACATTTAAAATCTTTCAAAATTAAGAAAGAAATATAGAATATTTCAAATTTTTTCCTTTTTCAGAAATTTAATTTGCACTTATAAACCTTCCCATGACAAAGGTTCCAAACTTAAATGTTTCTTTGGTGAATTTTATCAAACACATAAGGAAGAAATAATATTAATCCTATACTAATTCTTTCAGGAAAAGGAAAAGTAAGGAAAACATACCAACTCATTTTATGGGTTCAAAATAACCCTGGCATCAAATCCTAAAATTTCAAGGAACAAAATCCTACTGACTGATACTCCTAATAAATATTAGTGTTAAAAATGTTTAACAAAATATTAGCTAATCAAAGCCTAAATATATGTAAGCATAGATAAATATCTCATGATCAAATAAAGTTTATCCCAGGAATGGAAGATTGGTTGAACATTCAAATTAAATTACATTCTATTTAATATAATTCATTATATTAACAGAATGAAGGAGAAAGCCATAGAAGCACCTCAATAAGTGTAGAAAAACACATTTAACAAAATTTAACTAACTTTTTTTTTTTTTTTTTTTTTTTTGAGACGGAGTCTTGCTCTGTCGCCCAGGCTGGAGTGCAGTGGCGCGATCTCGGCTCACTGCAAGCTCCATCTCCCGGGTTTACGCCATTCTTCTGCCTCAGCCTCCCGAGTAGCTGGGACTACAGGCGCCCGCCATCTCGCTCGGCTATTTTTTTGTATTTTTTTTTTTTTTTTTTTTTTTTTAGTAGAGACGGGGTTTCACCGTGTAGCTCAGGATGGTCTCGATCTCCTGACCTCGTGATCCACCCGTCTCGGCCTCCCAAAGTGCTGGGATTACAGGCTTGAGCCACCGCGCCCGGCCTAATTTAACTAACTTTCATGAAAAAATTCAGCAAAATAAGAAAATAGGAATACGAGAAAAAATTCTTAATTTAATGGCACTTATGTAAAGCCTACAATTAATTTAATGGTACTTACGTAAAGCCTGCAATTATCATCATTGAAAGTATCATCATTGAATACTTTCATTGAATACATTGAATATTCAATGAACATTGACTACTTTCCCTTAATATAGAAAAAAAACCCAGGACACCCGAGTATCACCTTTTCTACACGACCATCTCCATTGTTCTCAGTTCTAGCCAGTTTAATAAAGCAAGAAATAGACATGAAAGGCATGCAGATTAGAAAAGAAGAAATAAACTGTCTTTATTCACAGGCAGCATGATTGTTTGCATAGATAATTTCAAATAATCTACACAAAACTCATGTAACTAATAAGTGAATTTAACAATGACACAGTGTATGAGGTAAATACAAAGAAAAAAATCACATTTATATACCACTCCACAAAACAAAAGTTAACATCAAAATATTTCTGTATTAGCATAAAAATATACAAAAGGCATATGGGATTTCTAACTAAAAACTATAAACATTGTTAAGAGAGAAATAAAACCTAAACAAGTGGAGAAATATACCATGTTTGTTGATTGGAAAGATCAATATTATTAAGACATCAATTGCCTCCACATAGATCTGCTGCAATTCTAACCAATATCCCAGCTGGCTTAAAAAAAACAAACAAAAAAAAAACTGGCCTTAAATATATATGAGAAGGCACAGTACTTAAATACCAAAACAATGTTGAAAATGAAGAATAATTTTACCTTTAAAATGTATTTGCCTGTACCAAGCTGTTGCCTCAAAGTAACTAAGCGCATGACTTTTTTAAAGGACAAGTACTAAGATGTGTGAAAGTAGTGTGTGCTAATGAAGACATATATGTCACTGGTCTAGGAAGAGTCTGAAATTAGTGAAATTATTAGATAGCTCAAAAATCAAGGAGACTATAAAGCCTGAACAATGAATGTGCAAACAGAGCAGCATCAGATGGTGACGCTAACATCTTACACAGTGAGATGTGGCAAATGAACAATTAACCACTGATATTGCCAGGATTTCTACAGTCTACACATAATTTTCAATGACAGTATTTTGGGATAATTAAATCTATTACTACAACTGTAATATAGTGCATGCCAGGAAAGTATGCGGCGAACAGTTCACTGTTGTATGTGTTAGCAGGTGTAACACGTGCAAACAAAGTAGGAGGTTTATAAGACACATACTCAAAAATCGTCTGTACATTCTTACATTTTAACATCTATACAAATCGTCTGGAAATCTCATTAAAATGCAAGTTTTGATCTAGGAATACTGGCAATGCCTGAGACTCTGCATCTTCACACATTTCCAGGTGATACTGGTGCTGATTTGAAGAGCAAACTTAGAATAGCAAGGGTCGATATTAAATAGTTGAATTAAGCACAAAGTTACCGTATTCAAAGACTTTCTGAAACAAGTAAAAAGATAAACACTTTAAATAATGTTCCTTGCTATGGAATAATATATGTCTATGCCCTATATATCCTAAATATACATTGTCTTGTTTCATATTTCCACACCTAATTTGTAGGTAAATACTAATAATTTATATTGAAGTAATTTTTAGTCATCCAAATGCAAGAACGCCAAGTAATTCAGTTTATTAAAGCAGAAACCACCATTGCTTACTTTGTTATATGCATTGTTCATTCCATCTTGATTTAGTATAATGCATATATCTATTCTAAATATTATATCACTATTGGACATTTGAAGATTACATAACGAGGTAAAGATTTCATGTGCAAAACAGTGAGAATGAAACAGTATATTGTGGTCAGGGAAATATAAAGAGTTTGACATGTTGAAATACTTGACCTGAGAAAACAGTATGTGAAAAGACGATGGAGAACAAGGCATGGGCCAGGTTAGCAATTATCGTTAGCATGTCCAGTGGAGTTTGGGCTTTATAACGTAGGTAGGGTGCCACTGAAGGAAGAAACAAACTCAGATTAGTTATTTCTGAAAGAGGACTCCACATAAAAGGAAGAGAAAACATTAAAAGGGAAATATACTGTAAGCAAGTATATCAGTTTGGGGATTTATTTTTAGTGAAGGTATGAAAGAAGTGTGTGAATGAAGGTGGTTCCCATTGAGGGAGAAAAATATTTAGGAGCACTCTTATTGTGATTTTGTGAACAAATGAGGTAAGAGAAGTAATAGAAGTAGATTCATATTTGAAAGATCAGATGTGTAGCGTTTCCATTGTCAAAATTAGATTATTTTAGACATGTTGGTATAGAAATGTCAGTCAAATGTAGGATGCTTTTTATTGACTATGGAAAGAACACAGCACAGAAAAAGCAACCACTTCCATCTTACAGCCCAACTGACCATTGCTCAAAGAAGTTATAAGCTAAAAATGCTATTTTGCTGCATACAGGTTTAGTGAAAACTAGATACATGTAGATTTTTTGTTTGTTTTGTATGGAATTTCTGTTGACCTTTTTTAAAAAATTATCTTTCAGGGAATAAAAATTGAGATATTAAGGTAGAGTTGACATTGAAGTAAATGCAAAATCAACAACCCAAATAGAGAAAAAAAGCTGTATTTTATGGTCTTCGTGAACTCATCCATTTTGTAAACTAATGTATGTATTCATGAATTATTTTTCTATGGAACAGTTATCTTTATTAGACTTGCTCATATACAATGAAAATATTTCTAGTTTATCATCAAGCCATAACTGCAAAAACTTTATGAACAGTTGTTGAATGGGAAAGCTGTGAAGAAAGCTCATGGAAAGATATTTAAATCTTCAGAAAAGCATTTTAGTAATAGTGTGAAAATGTTTAAAATTGAATATGCCTTTCACATAGAAATTAAATTCCTAGAATTGTAACTGAAAAAACAATGATAGACATAATATGCAGATTTAGCTACAATGAAATTTACTATAGAATAATCTAATGTTAAAACTTTATATTTCCAGCTGCATCCATGTCCCTACAAAGGACACAAACTCATCCTTTTTTATGGCTGCATAGTATTCCATGGTGTATATATGCCACATTTTCTTAATCCAGTCTGTCACTGATGGACATTTGGGTTGATTCCAAGTCTTTGCTATTGTGAATAGTGCCGCAATAAACATACGTGTGCATGTGTCTTTATAGCAGCATGATTTATAATCCTTTGGGTGTATACCCAGTAGTGGGATGGCTGGGTCATATGGTACATCTAGTTCTAGATCCTTGAGGAATCGCCATACTCTTTTCCATAATGGTTGAACTAGTTTACAATCCCACCAACAGTGTAAAAGTGTTCCTATTTCTCCACATTCTCTCCAGCACCTGTTGTTTCCTGACTTTTTAATGATTGCCATTCTAACAGGTGTGAGATGGTATCTCATTGTGGTTTTGATTTGCATTTCTCTGATGGCCAGTGATGACGAGCATTTTTTCATGTGTCTGCTGGCTGTATGAATGTCTTCTTTTGAGAAATGTCTGTTCATATCCTTTGCTCACTTTTTGATGGGGTTGTTTGTTTTTTTCTTGTAAATTTGTTTGGTTTCTTTGTAGGTTCTGGATATTAGCCCTTTGTCAGATGAGTAGATTGCAAAAATTTTCTCCCATTCTGTAGGTTACCTGTTCACTCTGATGGTAGTTTCTTTTGCTGTGCAGAAGCTCTTTAGTTTAATTAGATCCCTCTTGTCAATTTTGGCTTTTGTGTCCTTTGTAGGGACATGGATGCAACTGGAAATCATCATTTTTAGCAAACTATCACAAGAACAGAAAACCAAACACCTCTATGCAAATCAACTAGAAAATCTAGAATAAATGGATAATTTCCTGGACACTTACACTCTTTCAAGACTAAACCAGGAAGAAGTTGAATCCCTAAATAGAACAATAGCAGGCTCTGAAATTGAGGCAACAATTAATAGTCTACCAACCAAAAAAGTCCAGGACCAGATGGACTCACAGCTGAATTCTACCAGAGGTACAAGGAGGAGCTGGTACCATTCCTTCTGAAACTATAACAATCAATAGAAAAAGAGGGAATCCTCCCTAACTCATTTTATGAGGACAACATCATCCTGATACCAAAGCCTGGCAAAGACACAACAAAAAAAAAAGAGAATTTTAGACCAATATCCCTGATGAACATCGACGCAAAAATCTTCAATAAAATACTGGCAAAATGGATTCAGCAGCACATCAAAAAGCTTATCCACCATGATCAAGTGGGCTTCATCCCTGGGATGCAAGGCTGGTTCAACATTCGCAAATCAATAAGCGTAATCCAGCATATAAACAGAATCAAAGACAAGAACCACATGATTATCTCAATAGATGCAGAAAAGGCTTTTGACAAAATTCAACAGCCCTTCATGCTAAAAACGCTCAACAAATTCGGTATTGATGGAACGTACCTCAAAATAATAAGAGCTATTTATGACAAACCCACAACTAATATCATACCGAATGGGCAAAAACTGGAAAAATTCCCTTTGAAAACTGGCACAAGACAGGGATGCCCTCTCTCACCACTCCTATTCAACATAGTGTTGGAAGTTCTGGCTAGGGCAATCAGGCAAGAGAAAGAAATAAAGCGTATTCAGTTAGGAAAAGAAGAAGTCAAATTGTCCCTGTTTGCAGATGACATGATTGTATATTTAGAAAACCCCATTGTCTCAGCCCAAAATCTCCTTAAGCTCATAAGCAACTTCAGCAAAGTCTCAGGATACAGAATTAATGTGCAAAAATCACAAGCATTCTTATACACCAGTAACAGACAAACAGAGAGCCAAATCATGAATGAACTTCCATTCACAATTGCTTCAAAGAGAATAAAATACCTAGGAATCCAACTTACAAGGGACGTAAAGGACCTCTTCAAGGAGAACTACAAACCACTGCTCAGTGAAATAAAAGAGGACACTAACAAATGGAAGAATATACCATGCTCATGGATAGGAAGAATCAATATTGTGAAAATGGCCATAATGCCCAAGGTTATTTATAGATTCAATGCCATCCCCATCAAGCTACCAATGAGCTTCTTCACAGAATTGGAAAAAACTGCTTTAAAGTTCATATGGAACCAAAAAAGAGCCCACATTGCCAAGACAATCCTAAGTCAAAAAGACAAAGCTGGAGGCATCATGCTACCTGACTTCAAACTATACTACAAGGCTAGAGTAACCAAAACAGCATGGTACTGGTACCAAAATAGAGATATAGACCAATGGAACAGAACAGACTCCTCAGAAATAATACCACACATCTACAGCCATCCGATCTTTGACAAACCTGAGAGAAACAAGAAATGGGGAAAGGATTCCCTATTTATTAAATGGTGCTGGGAAAATTGGCTAGCCATAAGTAGAAAGCTCAAACTGGATCCTTTCCTTACTCCTTATACGAAGATTAATTCAAGATGGATTAGAGACTTAAATGTTAGACCTAATACCATAAAAACCCTAGAAGAAAACCTAGGTGTACCATTCAGGACATAGGCATGGGCAAGGACTTCATGTCTAAAACACCAAAAGCAACGGCAGCAAAAGCCAAAATTGACAAATGGGATCTAATTAAACTAAAGAACTTCTGCACAGCAAAAGAAACTACCATCAAAGTGAACAGGCAACCTACAGAATGGGAGAAAATTTTTGCAATCTACTCATCTGACAAAGGGCTAATATCCAGATTCTACAAAGAATTCAAACAAATATACAAGAAAAAAACAAACAGAAGAAAAAATAAATATCTGACTAAAATTTTATATTCAGTGAAATTAACCTTCAGAGAGAAGGAAATAAGGGCTCTACCAGATAAACAAAAACTCATGGAATTTATTACCTTACCAACAGGCCTGATCTAAAAGTAATTTACAAAGAAATTTTTCAGGCATAAAATATGTTATATAGGTTAGAAATTCAGATCTATGTAAAAAAAAAGGCAGTGTCAGAAAAAGAATAAATGAAGGTAAGGTAAATTGTTTTATTTTTAATTAATCTAAAATTACAGATTATTTTTAAAATAACAATCTATTGAATGATTATAACATATAGTTAAGTAAAATAAATGACAATACTCTAAGAGATGGGAAGGAGGAATTGGGAGTATTCTGTTATAAGGTACAGGTACTACACATGAAAATAGTGTTATCTGAGAGTAGATTTAGATTCATTAAAAATATAAATTGCAGAATCTAGGACAACCAGCAAAAAATGTTTTACAGAGGTGTTATTAGGCACTGATTGATAGCATTTGCCCAGGTTAATCAGAGTGGATCCTGAGAGTTGGCACTGAGACTTTCAATCAGTTGGGCTCTCTGCAGCAGGAGATCTGAGTGGTGTGTTCCCATGGCTGCCACATAATGTGTGTGTGTGTGTGTGTGCATGTGCGCACATTTGCACATGTGTGTGTGTTTATGAAATAAAAGTTGCTTTTCAAATTAGTGAAGAAAGGAAGACAAGTTCAATAAATGGCACTGAAAAATATTGGCTAGCATAAATGCTTCGTGGTAGCAGCAACTCGGTCATATTTTTAACTGGATTTCCACCACCTAGAACTATGGCTACTATATTATAGTAGAAAGTAATGGGAACAGGGTAATGTTCTAATATCGGTTGTGGTGATAGACTCACAACTCAGTATATATACTAAAAATTATTCAATTGTGCACTTTAAATGGGTGAATTGTGTGATATGAATTATACCTTAATAAAGCTAATTAAAATATAATCTAAAACAATGTCACATATTTTCTGTAAGGGCATATAGATGCACATAAATTAACTGAAAAAGCTTACACACCAAGTTTATAATGATGTATCTGAGGAAGAAGAGGGGACAGAATTAACAACATTCATAAAATAGATTTTAGCTGTATACTTATTTCAATCTTTAGGTATTATGTATTTGAGTACTATTAGTGTAATTGATAACTAATTCTCAAGTTATTTGCCTAATAGAGGGTTTTTCTGCATCAGACCTATTGAAAGACTTCAGTAAAGTGAAGTTCAGATTTCTTCATCCCTCTTCCCACTCAAATGTCTCACCATCAAATCTTGCAGAAAAACTGGGTGTCAGAAAGGTATTCCTGTCAAGTGCAAAGTAGAAATCTTTTTTGGAGGGGATAGTGGGAAGAGAATCTCTCTTTGTCACCCAGGCTGGAGTGCAGTGGCACTATCTTGGTTCACTGCAACTTCCGCCTCCTGGGTTCAAGCAATTCTCCTGCCTCAGTCTCCTGAGCAGCTGGGATTACAGGTTCCCACCACCATGCCTGGGTAATTTTTGTATTTTAGTAAAGATAGGGTTTCACCGTGTTGGTCAGGCTGGTCTTGAACTCCTGACCTCAAATGATCCACCCGCCTCAGTCTCCCAAAGTGCTGGATTGCAGGCATGAATCACTGCTCCCAGCCTAAAGTAGAAATCTTGAGAAGTGCACTAAAGTGCTACCCAAAATGCTACCCTTCTACTCAGCAGCAACTTGATTTTCCCGTAATGTAAGGTGGCAGCCCACAGCCCATGTTACACTCACTCCATTCATATTCAGCTGTGCATTCTATGGGGAGTGTTGTTCTAGTTTATGAGCAAGCTAAGAAAGTTGCTTCCATCATGCCTGGCTTACTTATTTTATCTTCACCTGCTCCAGCTCCTTCCACATTCCCCACCCAAAACTCTGAAATAATGGGCAGGGTCAAATTAATAATAACTAAACAAAAATATCAACCTGAACTCATTTTGCTGTATAAAAGATATGCTACTTAATCTGTGACAGGCCTGAAATATGTAAAAGATTAAATAAAACAATTTTAATATCAAAAATCTGAAAGAACAAACTATTCAGCTAGACAGTTACACAGTAAAAATTTACTACTGTAAATCCGCAAAAGAAGTTTCAGCTTAATGAACATATTAAGATTACAATGGGCAGTTTTTCCACAATTTATAGAACCAGAACAGCACTTCAAATATTTTCCTTCTCTTCTAAGATCTGTAGAATTTAATTCATAACATCTTGAATTTCCAAATTAAAATCACCTTTAATGATAGAATTTCAGCCAGCCATAGAAACAAAGAATGTTAGATGGTCTAAGTAATTATGTTTATCAAAGCTATATCTATATTTAAATGGCAGATCTAAAAACAAATGAGGTTTCTGTAAGCCAGAAAGTAATTAGTCTCAGGTGTTTTCTGTTAATAAACTAGGATAAACGTAGGGCCAGACTTGTGAAATAATTTTTCTTAATTGAAAAAAATCAAGGGTTTAATGTTTACTTTCTTTTCCCAAAGTGATCTGGAAAACTGTGTTCTCTGCTAAAGAAGAGAATGTAATTTCATTTATCCTTCAAGCTTTGAAGTACCACTTTATTTTTCCAAATAACCAGGTGGATATTGAAATAATGTAAATTAGGAAACTGATAAACCAGAATTTTCAATCAACTGTTAATTATTGACCATCTATTTTGTATATATGACTCTAGGAGCCAGGGTCCAACACACTATTTACTAAATATGTCTCCTGTCTCAGGAGATTTCTAATCTAAACTAAAATATATGAAATAACAACATGTATTTTGTGGGATACACTCTCTATGTCTGATTAAATGGTGAGTAAGTATAGTAATCATATTTATGGGGGACTACTATCATAAGGAAATGAGAATGGAACTGGAACTTGGAAGATGCCTGGGAGATTCAGAGGTGAAGAGGATAAAGAAGAATGCCAGGCAAGTCAACCATCAAGCCAATAGCAGAGGGTTCAGACTGAGGATTGTGATATGCTCACTGATTTAAAAAAGTATTTTCTGATATAAGAGAAAGGTGTTCATAAAAGAATAGGGGAAAGTAGGTAGGACAAGTAGAGTAGGATCCTGTCAATAGAAGCCTTAAATCCAGGCTGAAGAGCCTAAACTTACCTTGATAAGAAATAGGGTATATGGAAGGTTTCAGAGTAGAAGAGAGACCTCATCAAAGTGGTAGGTCAAGATCAGGTTGGCTCTGATTTTGCAAGAGATAATTCCTCTAAATAATTTTATTATAGCATTATTATCTAGATGGAAGTAAAATTGGATTTAAATTTTTAATTAATGTTAATTTTCTTTACTTACTATTGTGAGTGTCAAAGAAACGTATGAATAAAAGATAACTTCTGATACTGAATCCCAGGTAAGCAGAACTGATGAAGATATGCAAGATGGAGAAGATTATGAGTTCACCTGCAAACACACTGACTTGGTGGTTACAGCAGTGAGCTCATGTTAAAAACTCAGGAAACGTGTATATAGATGTGTGTGTGTGTATGTGTGTGTATATATATATATATATATAGAACCAGAACTTAGATGAGAATTATCTGGAAATGGAGATGTGAAACTCGTCAGCATAGTTGAAAAGGAAGTACATAGAAAAAAAAAAAAAAAAAAGAAACCAGGACTGAGGTCCCATAACTGGAATTCAGTAGTATCAGTGGTTAAAGAAGAGGAGCTAGCTAAGGGGAAAAAAAAGCACTAATCAGAGAAGCAGAAAGCCAAACAGGACATTAGGATATTATTTCGTGGAAGCCAATGGAGTAAGACAATTCAGGAAGGGTGGAGTCACCAATTTCAGATGCTACAGAATCATCAAAGAGAATGAGAACAAAGAAAAGGGCCGTGGGGTTTGCAATCACACACACACACACATAAACACACACACAGAAAAAAAAAAAAAAAAAAAAGACATGTACGTCATTGGCGACCTAGAAAGGATACACATGGTGAAGTTTTTTAAACTGCATACTAAAAAGCACAAAATTTGATTTACGCTAACATTTAAAATGTTGTTTCTGTTTCTCCCTGAAAGACAAAAGGCTTGTTTGTCTGGCATTTGCAGTATTACTCAATACCTCAACACAACTGCAGCTCTATAAAAAGGGGTTTATAACAGGAGTCCTAAGATACTTAAAGTGATTTTACATAATAAAAATGTTAGTGGAATATAGCACTATACACAATGACCCTTTCAGTATGTTATCAATGTAGATTATATAAAGGGATACCTAATGTAATGACAAATTCTACATCATAAATCTTCAAGCTCACTCCCAACAAATAGTCAAAAGTAAGTATCAAAAATCTGTAAATGCCAAGATCAAGTATGCTGTTTTAGCTTTAATGTAACTCACTGCATTATCATTCGTTTTGTCAAATATGCACTTCATATTAAAAAGACTATATGATTCACCAAACACAGTACCCTAAAGAGTTAACTGTGATTGGAAAAATGTGGAGAATAAGTTAGAAATCTACAACTATTAACCTAATGGAATGCTTTCACAGGCCTATAATTTTCTTCCTACTTTTTCTAACGAAGCTAAATTGCTTTATCTCCAACACCACAATAACATCATTAAAGTTAGAAATGAAATCAACAATATTCCAAGGAATTGGCTCTCTTGACCGTAATAATAATATTTTATCCTCTTCTAAGCAAGAAAACATAGTCTTGTGACAAAAAGCATATTTTGGGAGTAAACTTGGCTTCTCCCAGTAGCACTGCTCTACCACCTCAGCTAAGTCCCTTAACTTCAGTCATTAATTTTCTTGTCTCCCAAATACAAATAATGATTCTAGCACTATTTACCTCATAGAGTTTTTTTATGAATAAAATGAGAAATCAATGTAAAAATACTAGCCCTTATAGATTTAATCCATTTTTTCCAGGTTAAAAGCAATGATTATTTAAAAATATTAATATGTAAGTATTGGTTTTGTGAAAACAGGCAGCTTTCCTGCCAATTTTTGCACAATGGAAACTTTAGACCAATTAATTATTAAAAGAATAATATACGTTTGATATTTTGTAGCAGAAAATGCATGGTCATTGCTTTCTAATTTATTATTGTCAAATGTATTGTAGCATCTAGAAGGCTGAAAGAAAATATACCTTTTTTCCCCCTGTTTTAGGCTTGATCACCTTTATAGCAAGCTTATCTTCTGATTTTTCTTTCTTTCCATAACTGCATTAGAATGTTTACATTAGCTGTCAGAGGAGGAGTAAACCCCAAAGCCACAAGCCGCCTGGCTAGCTCAAGGGAACTATGGCAGAGCTCCCATTAGAGGGTTCTTATAGCTGGCGAGAGTAACTGTTCACAATCATACTTTAAGACTCCCTGCAACTAAAGGGTTTGTTTTGTATTCGTATGCACTCTAAGCATCCTCCTTACATGAAACATTACTCATCAATGCATATGGCCCATTAACATTTGACCGTTCAGGAGAATGGCGTGAACCCGGGAGGGGGAGCTTGCAGTGAGCTGAGATCGGGCCACTGCACTCCAGCCCAGGAGACACAGCAAGACTCCGTCTCAAAAAAAAAAAACATTTGACCGTTGTCCACAGGGCAAATGCTGTATACTCCCTAGGAGCAGGCAAGGGGTTACACAAAGGCTGTAGGGAGGTCTAGGGTCAATAGGTCTTCCTAACTGACTTAATTAGGTACTAATTAACCATTATGAATACAAGTCTCATTCTGATCAACATTTCCTAAACAATTAGTTGAGTCGGTCTGATTTTTGCATTAAGCAACTACTGCTGTGCAATCCCCCTCACCTTTTTAAATAACCCTGGGATATTTCAGAAAATTATTCAATTATTTTCATTCTTCCTGGGTACTCTTCCCTCAAGAGTCATTCAAAATGTTCATGCTGTTATCGCCATATATATTAATTGCATGCATTTAAATGTTAAGGGTTATGCATATTATGCTTTACTTATACCCTAAATCAGGTCAAACTTTTTTTCAAATGTTTAGATGACCTCCAACAACTCCTCATTCCTTTTTCAATCAATGTTTCATCCATTCCAAGCAGTTATTAGAGATAGCAATTGCTGAAAACTTAAGCAGAAACCTCAGAATCCACTGCTGTTCTGTTTTAATTTTCAAAATCTGGAAACATCTCAGATATTTTATCATTGCCACATATCACTAAATCTATAGATTTATTTCAAGAAAATGTTATTGTAAAATTCCAAACATAACTACTTAACAATCATTGAATCTTCTGTTAGCCTATTGTTTATAATCTATATCAGGTTTTGATTAGTAAGGTATCTAAATAAATTTGGAAACAAGCTTTTATTCACTTATATAGAACTGAGCACAGAATTGCTGTTGAGTTATAATTTTAATTTAAGTACCCTTATATTCATTTTCTGCTGCTCTGTGACAAATTACCATAAAACAACACCCATTTATTATCCCAGAGTTCTGTAAGCTAAAAATCTGGTCCCAGCTCAACTGGGTTCTGCACTCAAGGTCTTATAAAGCTGAAGTCAATGGATGAGCTATGTTCTCACTTAGAATCTTGATGAGGGAATAATCCATTTCCACGCCATTTCAAGGTGTTGACAGAATCCCGCTGCTTGTGGATGTAGGAGTCAGGTCCGAGTTTTCTTGCTGGCTGTTGACTAGAGTTGTTCTCATCTCGACAGGCCACTTTTATGTCTAAAATAGCTCTCTTCACAACACAGCAAATTGCTTCTTGAAAGCTGAAGACAGTGAGAAATAAAAATTATAAGCTCCCCAACCAACTCAACGGATACCTTCTTGGCAAAGAACCCCTGAAAAAACTTAAAAACTGAGTTCCTGGTCCTGACAGGATGGAAGGTGGAACGGCCTCCTTATATCTCCTCCCTTACTAACCGCCGTTCACAGGTGATTTCAGCCAACAGCCTGACTGTTGCCCCTCTTTTTTGTGGTTTGGACACAACCACTGACCAGCATTCCTTCCTGATAAAAACCACTGACCAGGGAGTGGCTCTGCCCATTCTGCGAAAGCTGCACACAGAGGGCCTTACAGGCCTCTGCTCCACCATTTGGTGTATAGAGCCTGACTGCAATACATTTAAATGTTAAATATCCACCCAAAGTGAACATGGGGCACATGTTGCATACATGTTAGCCTACTTCTCATGTGTGCACCTCCTCTTCATGAATATTCAGAAATCCTTCTATAACCTGTTGAGTATGTATGTTAGCCCACCCATTCAGCATAAATTCCTGTCTCATTTGTCCCTCCCTCAAAGTGGTCCTCTCTGCTTTTGCCAGAGGCTGTGCTTCCTAGCCTGGGAGATAGCCAGACTGCAGGCTACAACTCTTTATGAGAAATAGTACTCTTTTTTCTAAATTTATGAACCACCTCATTCTTCAGTTAACAAAAGCATCTGCAGCTTCTATCTCAAGTCTTTAAAAAAAAAAAAAACTCACTTGATCAGGTGAGGCCTACCACAGATAATTTTTCTTCTGATTATGTTAACAATACCTGATTACATTTACATATCCTTTCACCTTTAATGAATATAACCTAATCACGGGAATAATATTTGCCAGATTCATGTGTTTTGCCCAGAGTCAAGTGGAGGAGATAACTCAAGGGCATGAGTGATATAGGGCAGGAATCATATGGCCATCTTAGAATTCTAACATACTCTAATTTTTTAAAAAACCTGATAATTAAGACTGTACTGATATTGTTGTTGATGTTACAGTTCTTATTTTACTGGAGTCTACTTGAAAATGACCTCAACTCTTCAGGGCATTGCAAGAAATGTAACGGGAAACTTTTGCTGAAAACATCTAACTGTCATGATAGTAAGCTATATTTATGAAGATTACCTGATTGCTCTTGATATTCTAAACATTATCTTGAAGCAAGATTGTTTGGGAGTTAAGACACATACAGCACATTGCTTGGTCCCTCAAAGTTTTGAATTTATTATTCTTCACTGTCCTATTACCTCTCAGCCTTCATTGCTTAGAAAAATCATTCCTGAGAATGGCATCATAATGTTTGTGATACGGTTAATGCTCACTATATAATATGGTAACATCTTTATAAAGAGATTTGTACCAGGCACTGTGGTGCATCCCTGTAGTCCCAGCTACTTGGGAGGCTGAGGCAGGAGAATCACTTGAGCCCAGGAGTACTGGACCACAGTGCCCTATGCCAGTTTGATGTCCACACTAAGTTCAGCATCAATATGATAACCTCCTGGGAGTGGGGTCCACCAGTTGCCGAAGGAGGGGTGAATTGGCCCAGGTCAGAAATGGAGCAAGGCAAAATTCCCATTCTCATCAATAGTAGGATCACACTTGTGAATAGTTACTGCACCCCAGTCTGGACAACATAGTGAGACCCTGTCTTGAAAGAAACAAAGAAAGGGAGAGAGAGAAAAAAAGAGAGAGAGAGAGAAAGGAAAGGAAGAAAGGAAGAAAAGAAAGAAAGAAAAGAGGAAGAAAGAAAAAAGGAAAGAAAGAGAGAGAAAGGAAAGAAATAAAAGAAAGAAAAAAGAAGAAAGAAAGAAAGAGAGAGAGAAAAAGAGAAAGAAAAGAAACAAAGAAAGAAAAAGAAAGAGAAAGAAAGAAAGAAAGAAAGAAAGAAAGAAAGAAAGAAAGAAAGAAAGAAAGAAAGAAAGAAAGAAAGAAAGGAAGGAAGGAAGGAAGGAAGGAAGGAAGAGGAAGGAAGGAAGGAAGGAAGGAAGGAAGGAAGGAAGGAAGGAAGGAAGGAAGGAAGGAAGAAAGAGGAAGGAAGGAAGGAAGGAAGGAAGGAAGGAAGGAAGGAAGGAAAAAGGAGGAGGAGGAGGAGAGGAAAAAGGGAAGGAAGGAAGGAAGAAAAAGAAGAAAAATTTGCCTCAGGTTTTAGTAGAAGGAATAACTGTATGTCTTATAGAAAATTAGTTCGTATCATATGGATGTTGACTCATAAAACAGATGAAGATTCCGGTTTTGTCTTAGCCACCAGGAAGCATACAAGTAAATTTATAACATACACCTAGGAAATACAAAGACATTTGGGGTACAATCTTTACTCTAATTTTAATTTATTTTCTTACCAGTATTTTATTTTTCACTTTGAACTTCTCTGTTTATTTTTTTAATCTCATGATTCAACAGGTATCTTCATAAATTCTCTTAATTTTTTTTTCTGAAATAATCAATTAATATTTACCAAGCCTTGTAAATTGAGCAATTTTAAGCACTGCTGCAGTGCTTAAACACTAAAACACACTCTTTAATTGCTCCTTGAAACAAGAGATTAACTAATGGGTTTGTGAAATAATTAAGAATGCACATAAAAGAAAATTAGAAATGTGTTAAAAGTAATATAGAAATTAGCATGTGTATTAACCATTATAGCATACATCAGTGTAGCACTTTATAATATAAATGCTCCTTTTGAATAAACCAAATACCATCAGGCCTGACTTGTAGTACAAATGAAGTCATATGAATTCTAACAAGCACAAATTCCTACTCTTGCATCTATCTGCTCATGTAATTTCCTAATTCTATTGACAATGTCCATTCCAATTATTTTGAGAAGTTCCCTGAAGGTTGCCTCACCCTCAACCCAGTCGATCAGTCACAGTCACCATTTGATACATGTCTTTGTGATCTTTTATTTCTGATTTGGCTCCTGTTTTTCAATTTTTGTGGGTTACATAGTATCTTAAGGTGTTTCTTGTCATGTTTGGGATATCCAGACAAGCAATGATTTCTTGTAGTCCTCCTAGTCTGTCTTTTTAAATATGATCAAATTGGTTCTAGGGTCATGAAAAGAAATGAAAATTACTATTTCTAAAACCCTCAGCCATGCTTTCTCACCTGGACAACAAACCAGCACTGCTTTTACTTAGAGTTTACAATCTTAACTTTTCTACTCTACCTTCTGGCCCTATCTCTCTAAATATTATAGCTAAAATCCTTTTGATAAGATTATGTAGGAGGATTATTCTTATTTATGCTCCTTCATCCTTACCTTCTTGCCCCTTGCGTTTTTGTAAACCCCTGGCCTAAAAAAAAAAGCTCATCCTTCTTTCTCCAGAAAAAGAAAATCTAGCAAAGCATGTCAGCTCCTGCCTGTAGTCCCAGCTATTCAGGAGGCTGAAGTGGGATGATTGCTTGGGCCCAGGACATTGAGGCTGCATTGAGCTAAGATTAGGCCACTGTACTTCAGCCTGGGCAACAGAGTAAGACCCCCATCTCTTTAAAAGTAAATAAATACATATGTATAATCTACTATCATCATCATCTTCATTATTGAGGGTGCACTAAATAGTAAGCACACCAAAATCAGTGATTTATAGAAATAGTGAATGCACAGGAAATTAAAAACTTACTCACATTCATTCTGTTAGTAAGTGGAGAGGGGAGCTGAAACTCAAACCTAGGTAGTCAAACTCCACAGCCCACATTCTTTTTCTCATATACTGTACCAATTTTTTAATGTAAGTCAGTAGGTGCAAATGGGGTCATATAGTCAACCCTAAGTCCCACTTCAGTCTTTCTAAATATCCAGTTAAACTCACAGTCTCTGGGCAGTGATAAACCCATAAATTCTCCTTTGTTAATGAAAAAGAAAATATGATTCAAATAAACAAAATGATTTTTCTAAGGTTTAATGCTTAATGCCTGGTAAAAGTAGGATTCATTGCCCTATCGGATCAATACCTTGAGGTCAGATACTCATCTTTACATCTCCCACACTTGCAAAAGTGGCAGCATTTAGAATGCTCTCAAAAAAAATGTTGGTTGGATGAACGAGTTAACAGTGAATAAAATTAAGAACATCTGATTCTTAATTCAATGCTCTGTTTCTTTATACCCCAGTTGACGCCACGATATCGGTGGTCCAAAGGAGAAGTGTCCCTAAAGTAGTACTCATCTAGAAAAATATTTTTTAAATTCAGGTTTTGAAATCAATGGAGAATTTTTAAAAGTGGAAAAGAAATAAATCTTATATGGGTGCAACGGCATGTAAGAAGGTGTGTGGGAAACGTGTATCTGTAAGTGATGTTAAATGTATTTGATTGGCTAAGATCTGGATTGGGTGTAAGGAAGGAAGGACCAGTTGAAGGAAGCCCATTTTTTTCTAGTTCTGCTTTTATATATTTATTTTTTTATTTTTATTTTTATTCATATTTTCATATTTTTAGTAGAGATGGGGTTTCACTAGGTTAGTCAGGCTAGTCTCAAATGCCTGACTTCGTGATCCACCCACCTCGGCCTCCCGAAGTGTTGGGATTACAGGCATGAGCCACTGTCTCCGGCCTCTAGTTCTGCTTTTAAACATTAAAATGTGTTGGGAAATTCTGAAGACAATATTATTTTTATTGAGTACTTTAAAAAAAAATGTGCATAAAACATCATGAAACTAAACAAAGAACAATGAATGTTAAAGTCATGCAGATATTTCAGTAGAGAGTCACTGTGTGTTTCTAAGTAGGAAAGGCACATGATTTAAAGACATAAAAAATAAAAGCCAAATCTCTGTTTTATGTGTGTAAGGAAGGGCTTAGATTTTATTTAAAGGGATTAGCAGTCTACCACTGTTGATTTCACCTTATAAAAGTAACTGTTCATAATCTTATGAGAAATCCTTACTTTAGAGTCACACGCAGTTTCAAATCTATCAGCCGATAAATCTTTTCAACAGTATCGGTTTTTTCAGAGTTCTTTTCCATGAAAAATACATACTAGAGTTCTGTAAGCCTCCTCTTTCTTCCAGCATATACTCAATATGAAGCATTTTAATAATATAGCATGTGATCTGTTGTTATTATCAGTTCCAAGCAAAAGAAACCAGCACTGGACACATTAAGTAGAAAATGACTTGTGATCAAAACATTGGATATTTCATAGACTGTCCAAGATGACCAAAGAGAGGACACACAGCCAGAAAAAAAATCCCAAAATAATGCTGTATAATTAATCAAAGAGGAAACTCCTCTGCTGTTGCTGCCAGTGTGACTAGGAGTCAGCTTTACCCAAAACAGTGACATCACCTGAATAATGCTGCGTGATTACCATTGCCTGTGGAGATGGGAAAGAATTGCCATCATCATAGCTGCTCTTATCTTTGGGTGTCATTAACTTCAGATTCAAATCTGTGGTGTCTTTGGCAGAGGCTAGAACGTGTCTTCCCGAGGGAGTCTCTATTGCATTTCCCTTATTAGAGCTTGCTTCTGGCTCCATGTGCATCCCACAAATATTTCATGAACCACTGGCTCCACTGGAGGGCCACATGGCAGAGTTTCCTTCCTTTGGGCCTTACTCAAAGTGGCTAGCCTTTTGGGTCACATAGAAAAGAGGTTTGTTTGTTGCCCCTAAATCCAAACTCACTCATCAAATACTATATCCCTACCTAGTGCTGAGGAATGCAAAGTTCAGCTATTGCTCTGCCATTTTGCAGAGACTATCTTGATCATCTTGAAAATCCCTGAGTCTTCACCAAGCACACTTAATCAAAGTGACAGAATTCTGTGTTTTCCTGTATTTATCTACTGTCTTCTGGCAAATACTAACAAGTTTATACTTTCCTGGTACTATCAGTATCATTTTGTGAAGATAGTGGGCCAACATGATATTTTGAGAGATAGTGAAAAGATCAAGTCCTCTGCAAACTAAATTGTAGTGTATATAATCAGAGACAGCATATCTCTTTGGCAAGATATTGAAGGTATTCTTTCTATGCCAGATAAAAACTATATGAGAGAGTGTGTGTGTGTGTGTGTGTAAATATAGATATAGATATAAAATTTCCAGATTATACATGTTGCTAGAATTATGTTGATATGACCCAGGATAGGAATCACATCTGGAACTGCAGCCACAGTTGGAATTACTTATTACTAAAACTAAAGGATAATTCAACTGTTATTTTCTGTACCAGACAAGTAGATGAGTTTAATGTGGACACAGTGGCAGTCACCAATGCCTAAACTTTTAGGTCGTCAATAGCAGGTTCGATTTCTACTATTTTTTCTGAGCTTCTGTATTGCTTTTGTTTTACTGTTTTGGTATGGAATGGGGGAGGTTCCAGGGTTTCTCATTAGCATTTTCTATTATAATTAATTCTTATTGTATGAGTAAAGATGGAAAGTCTGCCAGTTGCTTACAACATTAACACCATTTGAAAAGTGGAGAATAAAAACTAGGTTAGGTTGGGGGTTTTGCTAAGCCTAATATAAGATGAACATGGGTGAGATTTTCATTTATCTCCTGACTCTCCTAAGTCCCTTTATGGCAGATACAGTGATATGTCTTTCCAGGATCCAGCTTGGACCCAGTGTCTAAAAATCTCTGAAAGTTAGAAGTCATTGCCTTTCCCAAATACATAACTATTCCGATAAATAGACACAGTTCTCTTAGGGAAAGCATTAAGCACCAGCCACAGTACAGACTGGTGATGCTATTAGAGTCCAAACTCAGATTATGTATTCTTCTCTCAGTTCAAGGACCACTAGATATTTGAACTGACCTAGGTCTAGAAATTGAGTGAGGAAATATAAATTTTGGTTTCTTGACTAAGCCTTCCACTTACTACATCCAGAATTTATTCATTTCTATGTTCACATCAGGGATCCTATGATCAATACAGCCACCATTAAATGTCCTTATAGGTCCTACCATTTTAATCTCTGCTGGTCTTGCTGTTTATTGTAGTTTCCATGACCCTAGTAGTCTAGCAGTTATCTGCCATTCCTTATGTTCTGGCACCCTGGGATCTATACGAGAGTATAATGCTGGAATAAGGAAGGCCTTTTCAGCTGCATTATCATGTATAGCCATCTCTTTTCTTACACCCCATGTGGGACGTTTTGGAGACGCTGGGACTCACCTCACTGCAGTATTTCTCAATGCGTCAGATGATACACTGGGCACTCTAGAGAATATAATAGGGAGTAGTTGCACAGCCCAATGTGTTAAATCCTCGTCAGGATTTTTTCCTCTATATTATACCAAAAAAAATTGAGTTGAAGGTAAAGTTAATCAAACTGAAAAGAAAGAAAGAAAGAAAGAAAGAAAGAAAGAAAGAAAGAAAGAAAGAAAGAAAGAAAGAAAGA
>NC_045437.1:43908831-43961862 GCF_002776525.5 Piliocolobus tephrosceles
AGAAAGAAAGAAAGAAAGAAAGAAAGAAAGAAAGAAAGAAAGAAAGACCACATCAAATTGCTCAAGCTACCACAGTAGCATAATAAGCCAAGGACAAATATGGTAAGACAATGATAGAGAAAGAGAGAAAGAGAGACCAGTGGGGGGCGGAGCAAGATGGCCGAATAGGAACAGCTCCAGTTTCCAGCTCCCAGCGCCAGCGACACAGAAGACAGGTGATTTCTGCATTTTCAACTGAGATACTGGGTTTATCTTACTAGGGAGTGCCTGACAATCGGTGCTGGTCAGCTGTTGCAGTCCGACCAGCGAGAGCTGAAGCAGGGCGAGGCATCGCCTCACCTGGGAAGCACAAGGGGAAAGGGAATCCCTTTTCCTAGCCAGGGGAACTGATACAAACAACACCTGGAAAATTGGGTAACTCCCACCCCACCACTGCGCTTTAAGCAAAGGGGCACACCAGGATATTATATCCCACACCTAGCCAGGAGGGTCCCATGCCCATGGAGCCTTCCTTATTGCTAGCACAAGAGTCGGGGATCTAACTGCAAGGCAGCAGCGAGGCTGGGGGAGGGGTGCCTGCCATTGCTGAGGCTTAAGTAGGTAAACAAAGGCCTGGGAAGATCAAACTGGGTGGAGCTCAGAGCAGCTCAAGAAGGCCTGCCAGTCTCTGTAGACTCCACCTCTGGGGACAGGGCACAGCTAAACAACAACAACAACAAAGCAGCAGAAACCTCTGCAGACGCAAATGACTCTGTCTGACAGCTTTGAAGAGAGCAGTGGATCTCCCAACACGGAGTTTGACATCTGAGAACGGACAGACTCTCTGCTCAAGTGGGTCCCTGACCCCTGAGTAGCCTAACTGGGAGACATCCTCCACTAGGGGCAGACTGACATCCCACACCTCACACGGTGGAATACACCCCTGAGAGGAAGCTTCCAAAGCAAGAATCAGACAGGTACACTCGCTGTTCAGCAGTATTCTATCTTCTACAGCCTCTGCTGCTGACACCCAGGCAAACAGGGTCTGGAGTGGACCTCAAGCAATCTCCAAGAGACCTACAGCTGAGTGTCCTGACCGTTAGAAGGAAAACTAACAAACAGGAAGGACACCCACACCAAAACCCCATCAGTACGTCACCATCATCAAAGACCAGAGGCAGATAAAACCACAAAGATGGGGAAAAAGCAGGGCAGAAAAGCTGGAAATTCAAAGAATAAGAGCGCATCTCCCCCTCCAAAGTAACACAGCTCATCACCAGCAACGGATCAAAGCTGGAGGGAGAATGACTTTGACGAGCTAAGAGAAGAAGCCTTCAGACCATCAAACTTCTTAGAGCTAAAGGAGGAATTACGTACCCAGCGCAAAGAAACTAAAAATCTTGAAAAAAGAGTGGAAGAATTGATGACTAGAATAATTAATGCAGAGAAGGCCATAAACGAACTGACAGAGATAAAAACCATGACATGAGAAATACGTGACAAATGCACAAGATTCAGTAACCAACTCGATCAACTGGAAGAAAGAGTATCAGCAATTGAGGAACAAATGAATGAAATGAAGCAAGAAGAGAAGTCTAAAGAAAAAAGAAGAAAAAGAAATGAACAAAGCCTGCAAGAAGTATGGGATTATGTAAAAAGACCAAATCTACGTCTGATTGGGGTGCCTGAAAGTGAGGGAGAAAATGGAACCAAGTTGGAAAACACTCTTCAGGATATCATGCAGGAGAACTTCCCCAACCTAGTAGGGCAGGCCAACATTCAAATTCAGGAAATACAGAGAATGCCACAAAGATACTCCTCCAGAAGAGCAACTCCAAGACACATAATTGCCAGATTCACCAAAGTTGAAATGAAGGAAAAAATCTTAAGGGCAGCCAGAGAGAAAGGTTGGGTTACCCACAAAGGGAAGCCCATCAGACTGACAGCAGATCTCTCGGCAGAAACTCTACAAGCCAGAAGAGAGTGGGGGCCAATATTCAACGTTCTTAAGGAAAAGAATTTTAAACCCAGAATTTCATATCCAGCCAAACTAAGTTTCATAAGTGAAGGAGAAATAAAATCCTTTACAGATAAGCAAATCCTTAGAAATTTTGTCACCACCAGGCTTGCCTTACAAGAGACCCTGATGGAAGCCCTAAACATGGAAAGGAACAACCGGTACCAGCCATTGCAAAAACATGCCAAAATGTAAAGACCATCGAGGCTAGGAAGAAACTGCATCAACTAATGAGCAAAATAACTGGTTAATATCATAATGGCAGGATCAAGTTCACACATAAGAATATTAACCTTAAATGTGAATGGACTAAATGGTCCAATTAAAAGGCACAGACTGGCAAATTGGATAAAGAGACAAGACCCATCACTTTGCTGTATTCAGGAGACTCATCTCACAGGCAGAGACATACATAGGCTCAAAATAAAGGGATGGAGGAAGATCTACCACGCAAATGGAGAACAAAAAAAAGCAGGGGTTGCAATACCAGTCTCTGATAAAACAGACTTTAAACCATCAAAGATCAAAAGAGACAAAGAAGGCCATTACATAATGGTAAAGGGATCAATTCAACAGGAAGAGCTAACTATCCTAAATATATATGCACCCAATACAGGAGCACCCAGATTCATAAAGGAAGTCCTTAGAGACTTACAAAGAGACTTAGACTCCCATAGAATAATAATGGGAGACTTCACCACCCCACTGTCAACATTAGACAGATCAACGAGACAGAAAGTTAACAAGGATATCAAGGAATTGAACTCATCTCTGCACCAAGAAGACCTAATAGACATCTACAGAACTCTCCACCCCAAATCAAAAGAATATACATTCTTCTCAGCACCACATCGCACTTACTCCAAAATTGATCACATAATTGGAAGTAAAGCACCCCTCAGCAAATGTACAAAAACAGAAATTATAACAAACGGTCTCTCAGACCACAATGCAATCAAACTAGAACTCAGGACTAGGAAACTCAATCAAAACCACTCAACTACATGGAAACTGAATAACCTGCTCCTGAATGACTACTAGGTACATAATGAAATGAAGGCAGAAAGAAAGATATTCTTTGAAAACAATGAGAACAAAGATACAACATACCAGAATCTCTGGGACACATTTAAAACAGTGTGTAGAGGGAAATTTATAGCATAAGAAAGCAGGAAAGATCTAAAATGGACACTCTAACATCACAATTAAAAGAACTAGAGAAGCAAGAGCAAACACATTCAAAAGCTAGCAGAAGGCAAGAAATAACTAAGATCAGAGCAGAACTGAAGGATATAAAGACACAAAAAAACCCTCCAAAAGTCAATGAATCCAGGAGTTGGTTTTTTGAAAAGATCAATAAAATTGATCAACTGCTAGCAAGACTAATAAAGAAGAAAAGAGAGAAGAATCAAATAGATGCAATAAAAAATGATAAAGGGGATATCACCACTGACCCCACAGAAATACAAACTACCATCAGAGAATATTATAAACACCTCTACGCAAATAAACTAGAAAATCTAGAAGAAATGGATAATTTCCTGGACACGTACACTCTCCCAACACTAAACCAGGAAGAAGCTGAATCCCTGAATAGACCAATAGCAGGCTTTGAAATTGAGGCAATAATTAATAGCTTACCAACCAAAAAAAGTCCAGGACTAGATGGATTCACGGCTGAATTCTACCAGAGGTACAAGGAGGAGCTGGTACCATTCCTTCTGAAACTATTCCAATCAATAGAAAAAGAGAGAATCCTCCCTAATTCATTTTATGAGTCTCTGCCTCTCCCTGGCAGAGACACAACAAAAAAAGAGAATTTTAGACCAATATCCCTGATGAACATGGATGCAAAAATCCTCAATAAAATATTGGCAAACCGGATCCAGCAGCACATCAAAAAGCTTATCCACTATGATCAAGTGGGCTTCATCCCTGGGATGCAAGGCTGGTTCAACATACACAAATCAATCAACGTAATCCAGCATATAAACAGAACCAAAGAAAAAATCCACCTGATTATCTCAATGGATGCAGAAAAGGCCTTTGACAAAATTCAACAGCGCTTCATGCTAAAAACGCTCAATAAATTCGGTATTGATGGAACGTACCTCAAAATAATAAGAGCTATTTATGACAAACCCACAGCCAATATCATACTGAATGGGCAAAAACTGGAAACATTCCCTTTGAAAACTGGCACAAGACAGGGATGCCCTCTCTCACCACTCCTATTCAACATAGTGTTGGAAGTTCTGGCTAGGGCAATCAGGCAAGAGAAAGAAATCAAGGGTATCCAGTTAGGAAAAGAAGAAGTCAAATTGTCCCTGTTTGCAGATGACATGATTGTATATTTAGAAAACCCCATCGTCTCAGCCCAAAACCTTCTTAAGCTGATAAGCAACTTCAGCAAAGTCTCAGGATACAAAATTAATGTGCAAAAATCACAAGCATTCTTATACACCAGTAACACAAGCAGAGAGCCAAATCATGAAAGAACTTCCATTCACAATTGCTTCAAAGAGAATAAAATACCTAGGAATCCAACTTACAAGGGATGTAAAGGACCTCTTCAAGGAGAACTACAAACCACTGCTCAGTGAAATCAAAGAGGACACAAACAAATGGAAGAACATTCCATGCTCATGGATAGGAAGAATCAATATCGTGAAAATGGCCATACTGCCCAAGGTAATTTATAGATTCAATGCCATCCCCATCAAGCTACCAATGAGTTTCTTCACCGAATTGGAAAAAACTGCTTTAAAGTTCATATGGAACCAAAAAAGAGATTGCATTGCCAAGACAATCCTAAGTCAAAAGGACAAAGCTGGAGGCGTCACGCTACCTGACTTCAAACTATACTACAAGGCTACAGTAACCAAAACAGCATGGTACTGGTACCAAAACAGAGATATAGACCAATGGAACAGAACAGAGCCCTCAGAAATAATACCACACATCTACAGCCATCTGATCTTTGACAAACCTGAGAAAAACAAGAAATGGGGAAAGGATTCCCTATTTAATAAATGGTGCTGGGAAAATTGGCTAGCCATAAGTAGAAAGCTGAAACTGGATCCTTTCCTTACTCCTTATACGAAGATTAATTCAAGATGGGTTAGAGACTTAAATGTTAGACCTATTACCATAAAAACCCTAGAAGAAAATCTAGGTAGTACCATTCAGGACATAGGCATGGGCAAGGACTTCATGTCTAAAACACCAAAAGCAACGGCAGCAAAAGCCAAAATTGACAAATGGGATCTCATTAAACTAAAGAGCTTCTGCACAGCAAAAGAAACTACCATCAGAGTGAACAGGCAACCTACAGAATGGGAGAAAATTTTTGCAATCTACTCATCTGACAAAGGGCTCATTTCCAGAATCTACAAAGAACTCAAACAAATATACAAGAAAAAAACAAACAACCCCATCCAAAAGTGGGGAAAGGATATGAACAGACATTTCTCAAAAGAAGACATTCATACAGCCAACAGACACATGAAAAAATGCTCATCATCACTCGCCATCAGAGAAATGCAAATCAAAACCACAATGAAATACCATCTCACACCAGTTAGAATGGCAATCATTAAAAAATCAGGAAACAATAGGTGTTGGAGAGGATGTGGAGAAATAGGAACACTTTTACACTGTTGGTGGGATTGTAAACTAGTTCAACCATTATGGAAAACAGTATGGCAATTCCTCAAGGATCTAGAACTAGATGTACCATATGACCCAGCCATCCCACTACTGGGTATATACCCAAAGGATTATAAATTATTCTACTACAAAGACACATGCACACGTATGTTTATTGCGGCACTATTCACAATAGCAAAGATTTGGAATCAACCCAAATGTCCATCTGTGACAGACTGGATTAAGAAAATGTGGCACATATACACCATGAAATACTATGCAGCCATAAAAAAGGATGAGTTTGCATCCTTTGTAGGGATATGGCCGCAGCTGGAAACCATCATTCTTAGCAAACTATCACAAGAAGAGAAAATCAAACACCGCATGTTCTCACTCATAGGTGGGAACTGAACAATGAGTTCACTTGGACTCGGGAAGGGGAACATCACACACTGGGGCTTATCATGGGGAGGGGGGACGGGGGAGGGATTGCCTTGGGGAGTTATACATGATATAAATGATGAATTGATGGGTGCTGACGAGTTGATGGGTGCAGCACACCAACATGGCACAGATACACATATGTAACAAACATGCATGTTATGCACATGTACCCTAGAACTTAAAGTATAATAAAAAAAATAGAATAAATAAGTAGTGTTTTAGTCATACAATAAATACTGTAAAACAATTAAAATGAACAATTTACAATGGTGTTCAACTACATGGATGAATTTTATAAACCAAAATTTTAGTGAAAGGAGGCAGATACAAAACAACACATACTCTATGATTCATTTCTATATAGTTGAAAACAGACAAAACAAGTCTATTGTGTGAGAAGTCAGTGTAGTGACTAACATTTGCTTTGGAGTAGGGATGGTGACTTGGACAGTGCAGGAGGAGGTGGTTGCGATGCTTAATTTCTTGAGCAGATTGATTGTTACCTTGGTTAGTTCAATTTGTGCTCATAATTTATGTACTTGTCTCTTACTTTTCAACTAAAAAATTAAAAGTGGATTAAAATCTAAATGAATAAAATAAATCTCTAAAATATTTAAAAGAATATGTAATTTTTGTAATATTTAAAGATATTTATGGAAAAAGGTATAATAACCAAAAAAGGGTACTTAGAAGCCACAAAGGAAATAAAAAGCATACTCCACTAATAAAAAATAACTTTCCTATGGCAAGTATCCCTATAAACAAATTCTAATGAAATATACTATGCCAGGGTAAGTATTTGTTCCACACAAAATTAAGTTTTACTCTTTCTGATGCATATAAACCACAAAGCCTAATAAGCTAATCATAGAGCCTAACAGAAAAATGGACAGAAGAAAATGGCAATAATTCATAAAAGAAATATTGCAAAAGGTCAGTAAGCATAAAATATTTCTCAACCTCACTGATAGAAGGATGCAAATTAAATGATTCAAGAAGAAATTACAATATAATTTGGGTAGTAGTAAATAATCTCTTGATATTTATTAAAAACAACACATCTATTCTTTGAGCTTGCAAACACACTTTTGAAAATCGTAAAAATATGTGTTCAAGCATTTTCATTTCAGCACTGTTGCCTGTGGCAAAGTACTGTAGTGGACAGGATCCCTGAATATTCTCCTCTGTCCCTCTTTTTCTGTCTGTCTCTCTCTGTTTCTTTCCTCTCTCTCTCTCTCTCATACACACACACACACACACACACACACACACTTGAATAAATCATACTTACAGAATACTATGTAGCTATTAAAACAAATGTGCTAATCATCAAGTTGACCTGGATGGTTGTCAGGGACACAGAGTACACATTAAAAAGCAAATTGCACAGGTCTTGTTTTATTGTGAAAACAAATTTAAGTGCAGCAAGAGAAAAAATTCAAAATGCATATATGCTAATATATGTTTGTAAATAGTTATGAGCAGACATAAATATGTGGAAGAAAACACGTCAGGTTGTTAGCATGATTCCCTGAGATAGGGTATTTTTTATTTTTAATTTTTTTCCTGTGACTCATTGGTGTCTTTATGAAAGACTAATGTGGACATTTGGAATTGATAAATTTTGTTGTCATCTAGAAAGACATCATATTTTGAAGAACTCTTTTCATAGCTGTTGAATCTTCTTGATAACAGTTTTACTCTATTTGGCATGCTTGATGCTACATCTACTCCACATTTTTATGACTAGCTTTTAATAAACATCTTTGAAGCACTTTCTTAATCTTTCTCAATTCTTGCTGGCTTGACCAAAAAGAGCACTTTTTTCTGGAAGTGTGAAATCAGACACTTACTTAAGGAGCTGTTTTGGTGATAATTTCTTTGTGTCACGCAAAAGTTGGATGGTTAGAGATACCACATAAACGCCTTGTCTTTCAATTTAAAGAAAAGTATAATTAGAACCAATGGCATTTTACCAGTTTTAAAAAGGTGTATTCTGTTTGTTATCTATATCTATTTAACCATAAATTAGATCCATGCCACTTGTGGGTTTTCAAAGATTTTCATTCATTCGTTGGGCAGCTAAAATCCAGGACGGTGTTAAGTTTCTTCATTTTGTCAATTATATATAAAAAATTAGAAATAATAGCAACAAAAAAATTAGAAACTACATGAATCTGCATTTCTTGGATTAAATAGTTTAATAACAAAGAATTTCTTAATATTTGTATACCAAAAACGAGTGATGATATTATGTGTTTCGGTATCCTTTCTCTTATTTGAACATCGGTTTCTGAAAGGAGCCTATATAATATAAATGGTATGTAGTAAATGAGGCACTGTCTTGGATTGGACTGCTATAACAAATTACCATAGACCATTGACTAAACCACAAACATATATTTCTCACAGTTCTGGAAGTTGGAAAGCCAAGATGAGGGTGCCAGTATGGCTAGCTTCTAGTGAGGGTCCTCTTGCACTTTGCAGACAGCCAGCTTCTTGGCTCCTCACGTGGCAGAAAGAAGGTGATCAAGCTCTCTGGCCTCTTCTTACAAGGGTATTAATTACCTTCTGAAGGCTCCACCTCCAAACAGCATCACATTGCTGACTCGGGAGATATAGACATCAGTTCATAACAGGTACCCTTAACTGTTTCTTGTAGCTTGCATTCTAATTATGATCATCATTATCACCTCAATGTTAGATGACAGGAAGCAACTTTTCCTTGGTTGAAGAATTTATCAACAGTTCGGAAGTTACTAAAAAATATTATTTTACTTGCAATTTGATCTCTTTCAAAAGGGATAATGTTTAGATCACAGTCTTCAGAATTATTAACATGTATGTCTTTTTTAGAGAGTTGATTTTAATGATCTATCATCATTAATAGATTTTAAATAAATAGGGAATCCTTTCCCCATTTCTTGTTTTTGTCAGGTTTGTCAAAGATCAGATGGCTATAGATGTGTGGTATTATTTCTGAGGGCTCTGTTCTGTTACATTGGTCTGTATCTCTGTTTTGGTACCAGTATCATGCTCTTTTGGTTACTGTAGTCTTGCAGTATAGTTTGAGGTCAGGTAACGTGATGCCTCCAGTATTGTTCTTTTGGCTTAGGATTGTCTTGGCAATGCGAGGTCTTTTTTGGTTCCATATGAACTTTAAAGCAGTTTTTTCCAATTCTGTGAAGAAAGTCATTGGTAACTTAATGGGGAAGACATTGAATCTATAAATTACCTTGGGCAGTATGGCCATTTTCACAATATTGATTCTTCCTATCCATGAGCATGGTATGTTCTTCCATTTGTTTGTGTCCTCTTTTATTTCACTGAGCAGTGGTTTGTAGTTCTCCTTGAAGAGGTCCTTTTATTGGCTAGCCATAAGTAGAAAGCTGAAACTGGATGCTTTCCTTACTCCTTTTATGAAAATTAATTCAAGATAGATTAGAGACTTAAATGTTAGACTTAAAACCATAAAAACCCTAGAAGAAAACCTAAGTAATACCATTCAGGACATTGGCATGGGGAAGGACTTCATGTCTAAAACACCAAAAGTAATAGCAACAAAAGCCAAAATTGACAAATGGTATCTAATTAAAGTAAAGAGCTTCTGCACAGCAAAAGAAACTACCATCAGAGTGAACAGGCAACATGTAGAATGGGAGAAAATTTTTGCAATCTACTCATCTGACGAAGGACTAATATCCAGTACCTATAAAGAACTCAATCAAATTTAGAAGAAAAAAAAATCCCATCAAAAAATGGGCAAAGGATATGAACAGACATTTCTCAAAAGAAGACATTCATACAGCCAATGGACACACGAAAAAAATGCTCATCATCACTGGCCATCAGAGAAATGCAAATCAAAACCACAATGAGATACCATCTCACACCAGTTAGAATGGCAATCATTAAAAAATCAGGAAACAACAGGTGCCGGAGAGGATGTGGAGAAATAGGAACACTTTTACACTGTTGGTGGGACTGTAGATTAGTTCAACCATTGTGGAACACAGTGTGGCAATTCTTCAAGGATCTAGAGCTAGAAATACCATTTGACCCAGCCATCTCATTACTGGGGATATACCCAAAGGATTATAAGTCATGCTGCTATAAAGACACATGCACATGTATGTTTACTGTGGCACTATTCACAATAGCAAAGACTTGGACTCAACCCAAATGTCCATCTGTGACAGACTGGATTAAGAAAATGTGGCACATATACACCATGGAATACTATGCAGCCATAAAAAAGGATGTGTTTGTGTCCTTTGTAGGGACATGGATGCAGCTGGAAACCGTCATTCTCAGCAAACTATAGCAAGAACAGAAAACCAAATACCACATGTTCTCACTCATGAGTGGGAATTGAACCATGAGATCACTTGGACTTGGGAAGGGGAACATCACACACTGGGGCCTATCATGGGGAGGGGTTAGGGAGGGATAGCATTAGGAGATATACCTAATGTAAATGATGAGTTAATGGGTGCAGCACACCAACATGGCACATGTATACATATGTAACAAACCTGCATATGTACAAACCTACACATTGTGCACATGTACCCTAGCCCTTAAAGTATAATAAAAAAAAGAAAAAAAATAGATTTTAAATAAATATATATGGATTTACTTATTTCGAGTCATCGATAAATTTGCAAGACTGTTTCATAGTATAGTAACAAAATAAAGCTAAGCAGTACAGTAAATGCACATTGGGTGATATTTCACTAACTAAACAAACCTTAGTTACTACTTGTATTGCTTAGGTTTAAACACAGGAACATTACAAATGGTTTAAAACCCATAATGATTCAAACTCTTTAAGGAAAAAAATGCACAAACCTTCCATTATCTTCCTTGTCATTTTTTAATGTTTTTCTCTTCTTATGTTTTTTTTAATGTTTTTCTCTTCTTATGTTTTTCTACTGTTGGGTAAGGTGGGCAATGTGTATTCTGACACATAGACTATAGTGATAAAGAAAAAAATTGCTGTTAAGAAAAACAGTAAAAAAAAAAAAAAAAGAAGAAAAAAAAGCATCATTTTTGTTAATTTGTAGTATAAGTTGAATTAAATGTGCTACCCAGTAGCATACAAAATCAATTTTCAAAAATTGAGTA
Organism: Piliocolobus tephrosceles; assembly: GCF_002776525.5. NCBI lineage: Eukaryota > Metazoa > Chordata > Mammalia > Primates > Cercopithecidae > Piliocolobus > Piliocolobus tephrosceles. The sequence continues at coordinate 43,920,047 of NC_045437.1, forward strand.
CTACGAATATAAAGGGAAAATAGTTCCTATCAATTAGGACTTTATATTCAAAGACAATATCTTTCAGCATACTGATCTCATATTACAAAGAACATAAAGGAGTTATTTAAATAAAAAAGAAATAAAAGTATTCCTTCACAAAGGAAAAATTTATTTGTAATTTAAAAACAAATTAAACAACTGCTTTATAATATGCTCTTTGTTCAATCTCAAGCCTTTTTAATCCAAAAAGGGTTTTGAAATCAGGTGAATACAAATATTTATATAGAATATATAAACAATGCAGATGTTAAACTGTAGGACAATAAAAGTTTAAAGAGTTAGAGAGACAGGAAATAAACATAATAATAAACACATTACTAGAATATTCATCTTAAAGATACCTACATCATTGTTCATGAAGCTGACCTTCTCAGTTCTTTCTTTTTTTAACTTTCATTTTAGGTTCGGGGTACACACGAAGTTTTGTTATATAAGAAAACTCATGTCACAGGAGTTTCTTATACAGATTATTTATCACCCAGGTAATAAGTCTAGTGCCCAACAGCTATTTTTTCTACTTCTCTCCCTCCTCCCACCCTTCACCCTCAAGTAGACCTGTGTCTGTTGTCCACTTCTTTGTGTTCATGAGTGTTCATCATTTAGCTCCCACTTATAGGTGAGAACATGTGGCATTTGGTTATCTGTTCTTGTGTTAGTTTGCTAAGGATAACAGCCTCCAGCTCCATCCATGTTCTCGCAAAAGGCATGATCTTATTCTTTTTTATGACTGCATAGTATTCCATGGCATATATGTACCACATTTTCTTTATCCAACCTGTCATTGATGAGTATTTAGGTTGATTCTATGTCTTTGCTATTGTGAATAGTGCTGCAATTAACATAATTGTGCATGTGTCTTTATGGTAAAATGATTTATATTCCTCTAGTATATACTCAGTAATACGATTGATGGATTGAATGGTAGTTTTGTTTTTAGCTCTTTGAGGAATTGCCACACTGCTTTCCAAAATGGTTGAACTAATTTACACCGCCACAACAGTGTATAAGTGTTCCATTTGCTCCAAAAACTCGTGATCCTCTGTTATTTTTTGACTTTTATTGATGATAGCCATTCTGATTGATGTGAGATAGTGTCTCACTGTTGAACTTTTTACTTCTACTAAATATCTGAGGAATTATTTTAGGTCTCCAAATCATGTCTGTTATTCTTTCAGCTGCCAGTAATAGCAGCTAACTTACTATGCTTCATTTTAATAACTAGATAATTGGCCTCTTGGAATAATATTTAACTGGTCCATTTTAAGATCCATTGTGAAGTCATTTCCAGTCATTTCGAAAGTATAAACATTTTCTCACTTGTAAACTTCTTCAAAGCTTGGGCAAGAACACCAAGTACATCAAAGTTCTTGTTTCTTCCCATCTCTGACTTCAAAAATATATATACAAAAAGATGATAATTAATATTCAGTATGACTTGGGTGATATTTAACCACTGAATCAGTTTAGCTTCATTAGTTTAAGTTTGTAATAATACAGTAAGCGTAAAAGTTTCAGATCTTAACCCAATAATCTTTAGTGACATTACACTTCATAGTCTCACTTCAGCTCATGTAATCATCTCATATGATTTTCTTGTATTTGTTTTCAAAATATTATTTGGCAACCCAAGGTTCTTGCTTAAATAACCTATTTTCTATTTAGTGCACACCATGGAAAAATTGTCTTTAAAGACAAAAGGCCAAAAACGACACACAAAACAGTAACAAGTTTAAAAATAATTATACAATACTCATACCCTAGAAAGATAAGCTCACCTGATTCAAAGATTCCACATGGTCTTTGGTTTTACAAAATAATTATTACTACTCTTCTCTTGTCTGTAGCTCTGGGGGCAAGACCCCATCTGGTAATTGTTCCAGTACAAAAGGGGAATGGTAGCAGGTTAGGGGATGGGATAGATGTCACCAAAATCAGAGAAATGAGCAGATCCCAGAATGTGTGAATAAGTCCAAAAAGCTTGGAAGGAGATGTTCACCAAACCAAGTGGGTTAGAAACAGATGTAGAAACTGAGCTACAGTGCCAGAAATCCAGGAAATCAGAGGATGAGAGTAACTGCAAGCAGGTTCAGAGAGAAAACAGAGGTTTTTGGTGTAAAATGGCATGTGGTTTGCAGCCCACGATCCAGCTGGGCTCAACTTATCACAAACACATCTGTGAAGGCACAGGAAGATCACAAAAGTCAGAACACTGTAAACCAGAACTGATAATTAACCTATTGCAAGTATCTATGAGAAATTTTCATAAACTAGAAAGTAAAAGAACTGAGTTGAACATTGTGATAGGTATTTCAACCTTACTTTACTTAATTAGGTGTAGGTAAAACTTTCTCTTTCCTACTATTTCCCTGGTCCAAAAATAAATCTGCATCAATCAGAAAACTAGGCAAATATCTTTTTACTCTAGGGAGGCTATATTTTGAAATTCATCTTCCTGCCCCTTAACCCATGATTATTACTACCATGACAACCCTTTTTTGTACATATGTTTGGAGATTACAGAAAACAATGTTATAATGTGTATGTGGGGTGAGGGGTGGTGAGGAGTTCTCTAGTGATGTACAACATTCTAAAAGGTATGATCTGAGTGCTGCAAAATTAGGCAAAACTAGGTATCAGAGGCCCTACGTCTGATCAGTAGCACGTCACTGACTATTTGTTAGTGAATATTGGGCTAAGAGTTATGTACGTCAGCATGTTTTTTGGTTGTACATGTGGGAGATAAGCGTCTGTTTGCAAGTATATAGAGCCAAGGGCAATGGCACCCAATCAATGAAATCTGGGATATGCAAGATAAGTATATGGTGAAAATAATATTTTTTTCTGTAAGGCATTGACTGGAGTTACTCAAGTCACCTCAATGAGGCAAGGTCCCATATAAGTTTTGCAACTATTCACAGCTTTCTAATACCCACTAAGAATGAGATATTTGAGACAAAGGACCCCCTGTATTACTTTCCCTAGGCCACTGTTGGTATTTGAGAATGTGAATGAGGCAGCAGTCCTACGTTTTTATTTTAAATTTTGTGATTGCCACAAAAAGTAGTAGCTAATTAAGTATTTTACTTTTATTTGAAATAATGGTCAATGTAGGGGTGAGATTTTGGAAGCAGAGTGGACAAGTATAAGCATAGATTCAGCTTGTCTTCTCCATGAATAATATCATTGATCTCACTGTGTGGTTTAAAGGTGGACGTGAAAACAATCTTTTTCCAGATATTTATTATTTTCTTTTTCTTTTGTCTTTTTTGCTATATTTAAGGTCTATGATAATGTTTTGATATACATAAATAGTAAAACGATACCTACAGAAGCAAATTAATATGTCCATAACTTCATATAGTAATTTTTTTTTGGTTCGGAGTCAGAGCACCTGAAATCTATATTCTCTTAGCAAATTTCCATTTATACAAAGCAATTATTGTTGACTATATCCTCATGCTGTGCATTAGATTTCTAGATTTACTCACACTATATAACTGCAACTCTACCTTTTGACTTACCTCTCCCCTTTCCCTTCACCCTGGTAAACAGAGGTCTACTATTTTCTGCATATTTAACTGTTTTGTTATATTTTTAGATTTACATATATAAGCGAGATGATGCAATATTTAAAGCAATTTTAACAAGAGGATTTCAGAACTGTGCTTGTTAACAGCAACCTCAATAGATTAACTTTCAGGCTTGATCTGAATGTATATGATTTAAGATATTTGCTAAAACACCAAACACACCTAAACTTTCTCTTGATATTTCATAGGCATTGCTTGTAAAAGAAGCATTTGTGAGGATCACAGGGCTCTGCATAAAGTAACTTTTTTTTTCTTGTCCCTGAAGGTTTTATGCCCAAGTATCTTTCTGTTGCAAAAATCATTGATTTGGGTTTTGCCACTTACTTAATCTTGGTCCTCAAATCCAGTTGCCCAGTCACCTTGCTGATTTTACCCTATAGCATCTGCCTGACTTTTGTTATCTTAGTTGAACTTTTTGAGTAAAACTTTGGGCCCATTTACTAGCCTCCTTCCTATTTTATCAGCTCTATTTATAGCATCTGCCCTGTGGCTGCACAAGTCCTAACATGATCTTCATCTCTCTCAATTAAAATGAGATTATCACTTGTGTTGACAAATTTAGTTGGTTATTGTGATTATATGTTGGCAAAAGCCCAAAGACAAAACAAATTAGTAAATAATCATGCTGTTTGCATCTTTCATATACCTTACTTGATTTCCACATGGAGAAATCTGATGTCTATGGAAGGCCAGAAGTTAAGACAGTACTGAGTTCTCTTTTAGAGATGATAAGAATGTAAACAGATATAATTAAAATATTACAAAATTTTTTCATAAGTGCAAGCAGACATAAGTGTAATCAGGGTCATAATACTGCCAGATAAATTCAAAGCTAGTTTATTTGGGAATGCTTAAGGTACTTTTATTTTTAAGTAAGAAAACATTTATTGCTGTATAAAAGTGTTGTGCATTTGTTCTCTGCATATTGAGAGGATTTTCAGCGGACGTGTTGCTGCTTTTGTGTGAGTTAAAATCTTCACACTTAAATCTTTGCATCTGGAGAAGTTTAGATTTAGAAGATCTGTCTTTCAACTGCTCTCCAACCAACCTCATTGCACATTGTATATCATTCTTTTGTGTCTTTTCTCTCTTCAATAGTGCACATGGCTCAGGTAAAGAGTAGATATAAAAAAAATATAAATACACTCTGGAAGTTTCTTGATTCTTCAAACTGTCTTAAAATAGAATTTGTAAGCCTAAATTCACACTGAGTCTCAAAGTTTGTATATGGTTAATTTACTGTTCTATCTGTCTTGATGCTGAACCTATGTTTTTGTTTGTTTAACAGTGAGTGATCTTTCTAATCCCATTAAGTGGAAACAAAGTTTACAAATGTAAATCCATTTTACTTTGATTTAGTACTTTTGCAAGACCAGACTTCACAAATCAAGGACTGAACTTTGACAGCAAGAGTAGTTTCAAAAGGTGTTTTTCCTCTCACCTTCTAGAGAAAAGGAGTAAGACCTTCCTAGGGATTTCTTTTTTTTTTTTTTTCCTCCAAAGATAAACACTGGTAGTATGGGAGGTTGAGGGGATTGGACTTGGCAGAGCTCTTTTGTTCAGAAGTAAATGTTGAGCCTACACTGAGATCCTGCAGATGGAATACAATCTGTGAGATTATTCCTGTTGTTTTTCCACTACTAAGTCAATTATGATTATTTGAAGGGAAAAATTAATAGGTACTCTCTGTTGGGCATTGAGGATAAAACTTTGGACTCTGGGTCAGAAGAAATGGAACAAGCCATAATCATAATCAAGCCATAATAAACAAGCCTCACTTTTCATATGTATAAAATAATAGCAATAGTGGTTAGTATTTATTGAGCAGATGGAATTTCTACTTCTAATTTTCACAATAGCCCACTTGAGTTTCTGGAATAATTTATTTAGTCAAATTTACATGAAAATGCCTGCCATACTATATACTATTGTTCTGAAAATCAAATGGGGCAATTCATGTAAAACTATCTGAAAATTAAAGTTAAATTCTCAATAGGGAGGATTCTTGGCTATCTTTCTTGAAATCATTTTTATAGCTATTTTGCATAATTCAGTTGCTCTCAGAGGAAAAAGAAGTTGTATACAGATTCTACATTTTGATAAGCAACGTCAAAATAAGAACATAGAGATAAATACTTTTTCCCCTGAGTAACAAACAACTTGAAAAAGTCGGTGTAATACTTTTGACAGATATTATTAACAGGAAATTGTGGAATTAGTATACTTAAAGTCTAGGGAGAAAAATTTTACATTTTTCTCAGGAACTCTAATAAATATGTCAATACAAGAATAAATGTGAATCTAAAATTAACTTAGTTAATATGACCAACAAAGAGTAATAATGGGTGGGAGATAAGTGTTTTTCTAAAATATGCTTATACTTTTATTTCAAATACATCAAAATTATAATTCTTCTTTTTATATTTTTGAAACAATGTTAAAAATTATATAGCAAACATGAGAGTGAGAGAGAGAGCTAAGCAAGTAGGAGTAAACTTTAGTCCTCAATCTCAGTCATGCAAAAATATATATTTTTAAATATTTTTCTACAACTTCATTTTTGACGCTGAGACTGCATGCTATCCATCTGGTAAAAAATTCAATTGTCATCATTACTGGTGTCCTTCCTATCTTGACCCTTGGTTCTTTTCCAGTGGTAAGGCATTGAGGGATGTTCATTGGTATAACTATCTAATCATCCATTCCTCTGTTTGTACAACCTCTTCACGTCTCTGTTGCTTCTATGCCAGGTGATACGATTTGGCTGTGTCCTTACCTAAATCTCATCTTGAATTGTAGCTCCTATAATTCCCATCTGTCGTAGGAGGAACCTGGTTGGAAGTAATTGAATCATGGGGGTGGGGCTATCCCATTCTGTTCCCATGGTAGTAAGTCTCATGAGATCTGATGGTTTTATAAATGGGAGTTCCCCTGCACACGTTCTCTTGCCTGCTACCATGTAAGATGTGACTTTGCTCCTCATTCATCTTCTGCCATGATAGTGAGGCCTCCCCAGCCATGTGGGACTGTGAGTCAATTAAACCTCTTTCCTTTTTAAATTACCCAGTTTCAAGTATGTCTTTATTAGCAGCATGAGAACAGACTAATACACCAGGTTTTGATGAGAGAATGTTTTCCTGTGTAATCTCATTCACATCAGGAATCTTGCTGCTTTCTTGGTTACACTGCCAGAAAACACAGATCTTTTTCTTACCTCCTTCACAAGCTCAGGGGATCTCTATTCTTGAGTGAGAGTCTCCCATCATCCATGGTATGATATTGTGAATAGATAGTTACTCTTCAGCTCTACGACTCTTGCAATCTCCAGATTGATAAAAATGTATTTTGTGTGTTAATGACATGACTGGTGACTGACCCCTAAATAGCCTCAGAATGGGGGTCACCAAAAAGACCAAGGCATGATTATAGGGTTGGGACTTTCAGCCCCATCTCCCAACTTTCAGAGAGGTGAGAGGGACCAAAGGTTGAGGTAATCGACAATGGCCAATGATCTAATCCATATAGCCATGTAATGAAGCCTCCACAAAAAAATAAAAGGACTGGGTTTGGGGAGCTTCTGGATAGCTGAACAAATAGAAGTTCCTGAAAGGTGGCACCCAAAGAGGGCATGGAAGCTTCATGCCCCTTCCCACATGTTTTGCCCTATCCATGTCTTTATCTGGCTCTTCATGTGTGTTCTTTGTAATACCCTTTGTGATAAAAAAGGAAACACAAGTAAGTGTTTTCCTGACTTCTGTGAGTTGCTCTAGTAAATTAATCAAACTGGGAAAGGGATCATAGAAACCTTAATTTATAGCCAATTAGTCAGAAGCAAAGATAACAACCTGGGACTTGCAACTGGGGTCTGAGGTGGGTGCAGTCTTATGACACTGATCTCTTAAACTGTGGGATCTGCTGCTACCTCCAGGTAGATACTGTCAGAATTGAATTAAATTAGAGGACACCCAGTTTGCTGGAGAATCTGGTGTCATAATTGTGTTGTGGTATGTGAGAGTAGAAAACATGCAAGCTTTTTTTCCTTTTTTTATATATGGACGCTCCTATCCTTGTGTATGTCAAACACATATTTTCTTAATCTGTAAGTCTTCTTTTACATGCTTTAAACTTCCTTAAGACTTACATGTTTATAAAACAAAAGCCAGAAATATTTGCAGTTTTTTCTGATTTCTACCTCTGCTTCTATCCTTAGAACTGTTCAAACTGACAATTTTCTTAAAATGGATCAAAGGAGAGAGAAAAAATGTATAATTTAGCATGATATGTATAATTTTAGTATGTGTAATTTAGTATCTCACTGTGGTAGAATGAATAATCACCCCCAAAGACGTTCAAGTTCTAATCACTAGAACCTGTGACTGTCGCCTTATATGGAAAAAGATATTTTGAAGATGTGAGTAAATTAAGAATCTTGAGATTAAGAGATTATGCAGTTGGGTCTTTTAAGATCCTTGTAACAGGGACCAGGAGAAGATAGAGTCAGAACAGTAGTAGGTGACAAGTTGATAGTAGCAGACATTGGAGTGGAGTGCTTTGACAATGGACCACAAGTCAAGGAATACTCTTATAGAAGCTAAAAGGGAAAGAAACTGATTCTGCCTCCAGGTCCTGAAGATCCCCAGTGAAACTGATTTTTGACTGCTGACCTCCAGAACCATAAGAAAACAAATTTGTGATGTTTTAAATCTCTGTATCTGTGGTGATTTGTTACAGCAATAGGAAACTACGAAAGTCAGAATCCCCTCACTTAAATGCTAAAAGTTCTCAAAACTCAATGCTTGATAATAAATTCTTTTCTTACATATTTTCTCTTAACTGGAAGAATTAAGATATTCTTAAATACTTTTCTCTTCCATGTGGTACATTAAATTATTTATCTAAAGATTCCATATTTTAGTGTTAACAAACCTTGTTTTTCTTTGCAAAAATTACTATACGTCTTCAAAAAGCATTTAAAACAAGGACAAAGTTGGTCCCCATCCATGAAGTGCTCTATCTGATAGTTTTAAATAGATTTGATCTTGACAGTTCCATATTTATTCATTAGCTGAGAAAGAATTACAAATATTTATTGTTAACCCACTACATTTTAGGTCTTTTATCTAGTTCCTATGGGCATAATGATAAATAGAAAGAAATAATCAAAACTACAAAATTATTAGTGCAATAATAGAAAAATATGAAGAAAGCTCTGATGTTGCAGGGCAGCATCTTATGTGAACCAATGAACCAGTCCTAAGGTATTTACGTTGTCCAAAATTGAGTGTAATCTCCTGAATTTACTTACTTTGACCAATGGGGTATATGCAAGCATAATTCAAGTGGAGACTTGATGCACACTTGCTCATTGGAGCTTGTGGTTTAGGAACTCTTACTCTTGAGATCCAGACACCATGTGAAGAAGTGCAAGCTAGTCATGTGGAGAAACCCAAATAGAGAGGGAAAGAGTTTCCATACTATTAAGACATAGCGCTTGGGTAAACACATAGACAAAAGACTGTCTCTACGATATCTATTAGCATGACTTCTGATCCTGCTAAAGAGCTAAAAACATGGAGGAAGCTGTCTTGAATGCTCCAGCTCCAGCAACCATCTGACCACAAGCAAGAGCAGCACAAGAATGGTGCAGTTTAGCCCCTGACAACCTACACAATTGTGAGCAAACAAAATGGTGGATGTTTTAACCCACTAAGTTTTTGAACTGTTTGCTATGCAACAATAGATAACTGAAATAGAAATTAGTATCTGAAAGTAGGATACCACTGTAATAATAACCGAATACAGGGATAGTGGCTTTGGGACCGGGCAGTAAGGAGATTGTTGAAGGAAGCTTGAAATGCAGGAAGGAGATTGCTATTAAAAGGTGGAGGGGATTGGAGTTGTATATTGGTAGAACAATTGGGAGGCTATCACTTGCAGTAAATTGAAAGTGACTATCAATCTGCAGTCTAGAAAAGGTAATTTTCAAGAAGAATATTGCAGGTATAAATGGTCTTTTTAAAGTCTTTCAAAAGAGAAGTGAACTAAAGAGGGAAATGTTCAGTTTTTGAACATAATTTAAAGGAATTTTTTACAAATGAGAACTTGTTGGGTTGAAAAGCAAAACTGTTTTTCATTCCCAGGCTTTCCAGTTGGTAAAAGGTTTCCAAGGTAAAAACAGGTCTCAGTGCATGTATGAAGCACAAGGTAATGACAGTACACCACGACTTCAGAATAGTAAAAAGTCAATGAAGGGTACAGCTATAAGACCTCTTTCAGAGAACTGAGAAATATTTAAGATGGTGCTTTATAAACTTCTCAGCCATACAAAAGACTTATAGGATATTAAGTGTATGTGTTTTATATTCATAATTTGATACTCAGGAAACCCACAAAGCTTTGAAAGGAATTATATTAGTTTGCACTAAAAGGAACGAAGACATTTAAAGCAAAAAAAAAAAAAAAAAAAAAAAAAGATTTCTAAATCCTACAGGCCAAACATAGTCTTAGAAAACTATTCACATGCAAATGCAGGATATTATAATAGAAAATAAAGACCCCAGAGGGTGGAACAAAGAGCTGCAAAACAAAACAAACAAACAAACAAAGAAAACCACTCTCAGAGAGTAATACTGAGTTCTAACGAACTCACTATTTTTGCCCCGTGAACAATAAAGAGGGCTAGATTCCAGAATTTCAACATTAGTGACTGTTATGTGCCTCTCACCACCCCTTCGATCATTTTTAAAGATGATATTCCATTGTGGTTCATCTGTCCCTATCTCACCATTGTAAATCCCTATTTGAACCTCAGTGTACAATATGGGTAATAGATAACTTTAGTTCACAGATCTTCAGATCAGGGATAACTGCACCAGAGGAGTATTATCCATTATTCGAATGTCATTTCAGCAATGACATTCTGGACTCTGTGCCTGAGACTAATGCCATAAAGGAATGAAGCTTTAGCAGTCTTCTGCGAGGGGCAAGTAAGTATATTTTATATACACACACTCTTGTGAACAGTGAAAAATGAGACAAGTTAGCCTACCATGGTCTCATTGATGCTGTTAGAAGACATAAAACTCATGGGTGAGAGCTGAAAGATAGATTATTATTCCTAAGAATAGAAGTAGTCAGAGCATTTGCATTTTTGTGCTAGTTGCACAAGTCTCACTTCTCACAGGGTGAAGTGAAGAGGGCCACATTCCACCTGCACATGCAGCAGGTTGTGTTTACAGGAGAGGAAACCCAAGCCTAGGGAACACAAAGCTTTCATCATTGGCAGGATGCTTGCTTGACCTTGCTCTGGATACAGACATCAATTTTATTATACCGGCGTTTTGCTCCAGATAGAGACACTATGCTTGCTTCAGGGAGTATTTATTATACAGGTACTCTCATAAAAGTATACAAAATCAATGTGCAAAAATCACAAGCATTTTTATACACCAGTAACAGACAAACAGAGAGGCAAATCATGAATGAACTCCCATTCACAGTAGCTTCAAAGAGAATAAAATACTTAGGAATCCAACTTACAAGATATGTAAAGGACCTTTTCAAGGAGAACTACAAACTACTGCTCAGTGAAATAAAAGAGACACAAACAAATGGAAGAACATACCATGCTCACGGATAGGAAGAATCAGTATTGTGAAAATGGCCATACTGCCCAAGGTAATTTATAGATTCAATGTCATCCCCAATAAGCTACCAATGACTTTCTTCACAGAATTGGAAAAAACTGCTTTACAGTTCACATGGAACCAAAAAAGATCCCGCATTGCCAAGACAATCCTAAGTCAAAAGGACAAAGTTGGAGGCATCACGCTACCTGACTTCAAACTATACTACAACGCTACAGTAACCAAAACAGCATGGTACTGGTACCAAAACAGAGATATAGACCAATGGAACAGAACAGAGTCCTCAGAAATAATACCACACATCTACAGCCATCTGATCTTTGACAAACCTGACAAAAACAACAAATGGGGAAGGGATTCCCTATTTAATAAATGTTGCTGGGAAAATTGGCTAGCCATAAGTAGAAAGCTGAAACTGGATCCTTTCCTTACTCCTTACATGAAAATTAATTCAAAATGGATTGGAGACTTAAATGTTAGACCTAAAACCATAAAAACCCTACAAGAAAACCTAGGTAATGCCATTCAGGACATAGGCATGGGCAAGGACTTCATGTCTAAAACACTAAAAGCAATGGCAACAAAAGCCAAAATTGACAAATGGGATCTAATTAAAGTAAAGAGCTTCTGCACAGCAAAAGAAACTACCATCAGAGTGAACAGGCAACCTACAGAATGGGAGAAAATTTTTGCAATCTACTCATCTGACAAAGGGCTAATATTCAGAACCTATAAAGAACTCAATCAAATTTAGAAGAAAAAAACCAACAACCCCATCAACAAGTGGGCAAAGGATATGAACAGACACTTCTCAAAAGAAGACATTCATACAGCCAACAGACACATGAAAAAATGCTCATCATCACTGGCCATCAAAGAAATGCAAATCAAAACCACAATGAGATACCATCTCACACCAGTTAGAATGGCAATCATTAAAAAATCAGGAAACAGCAGGTGTTGGAGAGGATGTGGAGAAATAGGAACACTTTTACACTGTTGGTGGGACTGTAGATTAGTTCAACCATTGTAGAACACAGTGTGGTGATTCTTCAAGGATCTAGAGCTAGAAATACCATTTGACCCAGCCATCCTATTACTGAGGATATACCCAAAGGATTATAAGTCATGCTGCTATAAAGACGCATGCACACGTATGTTTATTGCGGCACTATTCACAATAGCAAAGACTTGGACTCAACCCAAATGTCCATCTGTGACAGACTGGATTAAGAAAATGTGGCACATATACACCATGGAATACTATACAGCCATAAAAAAGGATGAGTTCGCGTCCTTTGTAGGGACATGGATGCAGCTGGAAACCATCATTCTCAGCAAACTCTCGCAAGAACAGAAAACCAAATACCACATGTTCTCACTCATGAGTGGGAATTGAACAATGAGATCACTTGGACACAGGAAGTGGAGCATCACACACCGTGTCCTATTGTGGGAAGAGGTTAGGGGGTAGGGATAGCATTAGGAGATATACCTAATGTAAATGACTAGTTAATGGGTGCAGCACACCAACATGGCACATGTATACCTATGTAACAAACCTGCACGTTGTGCACATGTACCCTAGAACTTAAAGTATAATAACAAAAAAAAAAAAAAAAAAAAAGAAAGAGTCCAGAACAAAGTCAGCTGGTGCATCTACTTGTAAGAAGTACACAAATGCAAGACACTCATGGGGATTATCTCCAAGCAATTACTTTCAATTATTAGCAAAGATTTCTGTTTGTTTGTTTTAGTACTAGACATATTTCTTTTTATTTTAAAAACTTTAATCTCAATTCAGTTCAAAAATGATCCCCTTCTCTTATCTACCACAAGCTAAAACATTGCCTCCTCAGCTCTTGGAGTAAGGTGGCAGAGAAACCTCATCTTCTTCCCTTTCCTGGCATTTAGTTTCCACAGTAGGGACCATGTGGAGAAATGAGGGTGGAGGACAAGTATCTGTGGTGGAGAGATTCTCTGACCTCACTCTGGTTTCAATTGGTCTCACTTTTTCTCCTAGTGTCCTATTCATATGATGCTTAAGTGCTACACAGACTTATTTTTTTCACCTTGCCACAGGCTTTTTGCCTCCTCCAAAGTATAGTCCTGACTCCCTTTGACAAGTCAAAGGTACAAAATCCCCAATCCTTTCTCTAATATATACATCTAATCACTTGACCTCTATGACCTCTTGAGCAGCTCTGCAGCTCATCCCACACCACTAACCTCCATGGTATCCTTCCTTGCACATTCCCATAACCCTAAGTGGCCTTATTTTATTCCCAGACACATTAAACTATGACCCTTTGAAAACCTGAAGGCATATCCCATTCCACTAGACCTCCAGGCCTCAGAAATCTCTATACAAGGAAAAGCACAAATATCTGTGTTCAAATTTCAGAGGTTATATGTCGAGTTATCCTAATTTTTCTGATACCCTAATAAAAGCAACTGAAGAGAATAGTATAACATACTCTGAGATTTCAGATGTTTATTCTGAGAATTCTCTCACTAAAATCTTCCCTAGCGTTGGCCTGAGTTGAGATTTTAGTCTCTGCATCTCAGCAAGTGTCTAATTGGGAAAGACAAGACACCAGGCATCTCTTTCTGCAGGAATTCCCCAGTCTCTATGAAAGATTTACTTACAGTGCCTACCTTGGTTTTGGGGAGGAAAAGCAACATTGCTCATATATATTTATCAACTGAGGGGTGGCAGTAAGACTGCTTCCAATGCCTCTTGGCAAGCCCTGCAGCACTGTGGCTAGATCCTACTCTAGGCTACTTGGAGACATCTTTCTGAACCTGCAAAGTAGGGTGCTAATGACCCTTTGTTTTCAGCTTTATCTTTTCCCCACAATTTTTAAACAGAAAGAAAAGTCATAATATTTTGACTGAAAAGACAATTCACAATATAAATTGCATTACGATAATCTATTCCTATTGTGTTAATGTTGTATCATATTTTTGTTGATATTGTTATAACTTACCCCAAATATTTATTGGAAAAGTGGATTACAAAAAAATTCCACCCATAAAACAGACATCTGTGTATATAGCATGCATACATTATTTCTGACCTCCTAAGTTTTCTTGTTTATCTGAGCTGCTTCTGGATTGGAGATTCACATGAGAATCATAATTACAATAGTAGACCCAAGGTGGAAAACTGAGGATGAACTAGAATATTATGTATTCCAAGTATATTTTAGATATCTAGTGATTTTTTTTTTTTTTTTTTTTGGTTATCTTTAGAAGTCCTTTATTTTCCCAGGCTTCATTGATTCTTTACTCAATTTGTTGCCATAATGATGTGAAGCTTTTTCAACTCTCCTCAAACCCAGCTCAAATCCAATATTAATCACATATTGCTTCCTTCACTTATACCTCAAGATCTTTATTTTTAGTGTAAATAAGGACTACCTATGACCTTTGCTGAAATTCACATTCACAAATCTCTGGCATATAAATTTTATTAGCTCAAGAATTTAAAATTTTTAACAAAACTTTTGCATAATTTGAATGTAAGTAATACATTGGGCCCTCTATTTCCCCACCTATATAAGGGGTGGCATTCTTCAAAGTATTAAAAATACTTTGGAAGCAGCATAATCTATTAGGTGAGTGTACTGGTTTTAGAGTCAACCAGGTGTGCATTCATTAAGTCTCTCTTCCTTTTTGAAGGAAGATAGACATTTGTTGACAGCTAAGGGCAATAAAAAGTATAAATGCCTTAAATATGATAAACAGAGTGTCCAACACTTCTGCAAAGAGTGAGATAGTAAATATTTTCAGCTTTTCAGTAAATATTTGATCAGGCACAACTACCCAACTCTGTTGTTGTAGCATCAAAGCAGTCACAGAGAGTACATCAGCAAATGACACCAGCTGTGTTCCAATAAAAATTAATTTATGAAATCATGTGCTGAGCTAGATTTGGCCCACAAGCTATAGCTTGTTCACTCCTCTAAAAGAACATGAAAATGATAAAATCACATTTAGAGTGCATTAATTATAAAATATAATTCGGCTATCATTTTGTAATTCTTTAAATAAGTTTTCCTAAAAGAAAGAAAATGAAAACAAGACTTGATTATGGGGTTATAGATTAAGCACTACTGTGTCAGATTTTGTATCTCTAATTGCTATACATCTGTCCTTATGATGTGGTGGCAGTTACTTTAAAAATGAGATTTGAGGTGGAGTGCATTACTTTCTGTCTGTAGTAATTGAATTATAAACCTGTACTCTTTGGCATGTAGCTTTCAGTGCTTTCCTATAGTTTGTGGAACAAATTTTCCAACCCCTTGATTTTTTTTTTTTTTTATGTGACTTTCTTTGACCAATGGAATAATAGCAGATGTGACATGAACAGAAGTTTATAAAGCTACAACATGATTGGCCCTGTACTTTTGAACCTATGGTAGGACAAGAAGGATTTGCTTAGACTAGCCTGCTGGTCCCAAAGGAGGATATGAAACATGTGAGGCAGAGCCATCCCCAAGTGAACTCAACTGGTTCCAGAGTATGAATGAGAAGACCAGTAGAACCATCCCAGCAAGACTGACTTGGACAAACTTCCACCAGTCTGAAGATCTGTTGGATAACTGATTCAGTGTTTTAAGCCACTGAGTTTTGGGATACTTTTTAATGCAGCATTATTTTGGTCAGAGTGAAGTGGTTAAAGAGTTAATATTCTTATGTATATTACACACAGTCAGACTGATACATACGTGTGCACACACACACAGAGAAATATAGGTCTAATGGCTTAGAATTTACACTTTAATTTCCTTCTATTGCTTGACATATTTTTTATTTTTCAGTTTTCATTGCTGGTTTCAGGAAGTGATGCTAGAGAGGTAGGCCAGAACCAAACAGAATAGGATATGCCAAGATAGAACACAGTAGACATAAGAAGCCACTGAAGGATTTTAACCAACATCTCATATTTATACTATAGTTTAAAGTTGTCATATTTTCAATCAGATATGAATAAGTAGAGTTTTATTTTTCATAAAAGAATTATTTGTACGTACAGCTTTGTATCTGCTAATGGATAAAATAACTTAAACTTGGTCCTGCCAGGCAACCCATTTTCTTCCAGTTTAAAACTTAGTCTTTTTCAGGTTAGCTAGGCCAATTCCAGGTGATCCTCCTACCTTCTTTATCCCATTTCCACACCACCCTTCTTTTTCATCTCTCCCTGGAAGGTATCTGACCCTAAAGAAAAACTCGTAAGAGTGAGGATTGGAGAGACCTCTGTTCCACTAGTTGCTTTCTGGGCCTTTTCTGGTCTCCACTGTTGATGTATCCATCCCTTCTGGCCTTTGGGTGCACTGAGGCATCTTGCTATTGCCTATGGTTATGCCATAGCTCCTAGTCAAAAGGCTCATGTTCTTTTCTTTTCTTCTTTTTCGTTTTTTCTTTTTTGACAGAGTCTTGCTCTGTCACCCAGACTAGAGTGCAGTGGCGTGATCTCAGCTCACCTCAACCTCTGCCTCCAGGATTCAAGTGACCCCAGCCTCCCGAGTACCTGGGATTACAAGTGCCCACCACTGTGCCCAGCTAATTTTTGTATTTTTAGTAGAGATGGAGTTTCACTATCTTAGCCAGGCTGGTCTTGAACTCCTGACCTTGTGATCCACCAGCCTCGGCTTCCCAAAGTTCTGGGATTACAGGTGTGAGCCACCACGCCGGGCCAAGGCCCATGTTCTTAATACTTTCCTAGTCTTACTCCCATGTGTCTTTGGATCTGCTTTATCACATTTACATACCCTTGGCAAATAGGAACTTATGAATGTTTCCCATTCACATGTATGCTGTAGGGAACTAGAACCAAGGGTTATCTTGAGCCCATTCTCTCTCCTTAAACACACTGCATACATACAGGTGTTCTTTGAGATGGTACTTTCCTAAAGGTCAAAAGTAAAGGGAAATACAAACTTCTGCTTTCAGCTGGTATGAAAGGTAAGAAGACAGAATCTAAGGTAATGCCTCTCAAACTTTAACTACTATGAATCATTTAGCAATCTCTTTAAAAGGGAGACTTTTATTTAGTAGGTCTGATTTGGGGCCCCAAATTCTGCATTTTAAACATGTTTCCAGGTAATGCTAATACTGCCAGTCCATGGACCACACAATGAGAAACAAGGATCTCAAATTCTAAAGCACCTGAAGACTAACTGGAAAGCAAAGTTAATGTAGAAGAAAGGGCTTAGGAGAGCTTACCACCCTCTCAATTGGCCTTGCCAACTCTTTAGTACTGTTTGACTTTCTTCTGCGGAAATCCTGAAACCCACCAAATTTACTTTCAAAGTTCACAATCATCACTCTGTGTTGTTAGCTACTTTCTGTTACCCTAAATTCTTTAAAACAGTTTTCTGTGCCTAATTCTTTTGGTACTGCTTTTGCCTAATCCAGCTGAGCACAGAAGATTCTCAATAAATACACGATGAAAAGTCTGTGCTCTCAAATTAAAAGCTATGGAAAATATTCCAGTATCTTTATCAAATATCTTCATAAGTTTAAACACAACAACAAAACTTCATCAACTAGTTTACTTGTACTGATAATGTAGAGTGAACAACCTGGTCACCTACTTTCTGGTTACTAAATTTAAAAAAACGAGAGAAAGAAATTTACATCTACTTTGGAAAACTGAAAATATTATTGATATTTACCTTTCCCTCTCTTTTCTTCTCAATCCCCATCCTGTACTTCTTGCCTTATAATATCCATTGGCTAAGTGTTGAAACACTAAAACTAAAGTATTATAGTCAATCTAAGATAGAATTTTGCTATGTGTTTATAAGATTGTAATTCATCTCACATGTTTACATACTATTCCTCTTAAATGATTAATAATACAAAGTAATATATATAATGTGTATTATATATTGTATTCATCTGTCTTTACACTGCTGATGAAGACATACCCTGGACTGGGATGAAAAAGAGTTTTAATGGACTTATAGTTCTAGATGGCTGGGGAGGCCTCACAATCATGGTGGGAGGCAAGGAGGAGCAAGTCATGTCTTACATGTAGGGCAGCAGACAAAAAGAGGGCATGTGCAGGGAAACTCCCCTTTTTAAAACCATCAGATCACAAGAGACTTATTCACTCTCACGAGAGCAGCATGGCAAATAACTGCCCCGATGATTTAATTACCTCCTACCAGGTCCCTCCCACAATATGTGGGGATTCACAATGAGATTTTGATGGGGACACAGCCAAACCATATCATATATTATGGAAAGTTTTCTAACATAATGCTTCTAGAAGCCTTTTTCAAAACACAAAAATAATTATTATAGTATAAGCTGTCTGTACAACATTCAAACAACCAGTTGGTGATGTTATAAAATCAAATGAGAGAGGAGGAACTGATCCAAGCAGCAGGAACACATATCCAAAGTAAAATTTGCAACAGAGCATGTTGAGATCATGGTTTTAATTTTTGAAGGACATTATTATCTTTAAACTATTATTTTCCAAGCTCATATATGATCATTTTGAAGGTTCCCTGAATGTTACATTTGATTTTAAGGTCTAATCCAAAATGAAATATAGAATGTGCTTTGTTTTCTATAAAAATGTCAATGACTATCTCTTAAATTAGTCAAGGAAAGAGAGATTACCAAAATTCAAACTTACTTGAATTATTTTTAAGTGATTCTGGGCAATACATATATAGAAGCCATGGAAAGTTTTAGCTTCAAATCACAAAACTGATATAAGGGGGGGCGGGGGTTATGGAAAATATTTGGCCACCTTAATTATAGGTTTAAATGCCACAAACACTATAATAATAGTTTTAATTTACTTTTTTTGATTGCTAAACAACTAAGCCAACTTTACAAATGTTAAACTCAATAAACTGGATATCTCTTTAAAGCAGGATTTCTTTCTCTCCCTGGGCATCATTTACTAATAGGTAAAAATAGAGTAATAAATAAATGGCTTCCCAAAGGCAGGTAAGGCCAGACCAGTTCTGAAAACAGTAACCAAAATTTCCCCCATTTTCTTGCTTTTACTCTCTATAACTGTTAATTATAATAAAACATATGGAAATGTTTTCCTTAAATGATATTGTTGCTCTGTTATTGTATTTTCATTAATATATTTTAGTTTATTTAATTTATTAATATGAAGATGAAACAGTTTGGCATTTCTTTTCCAGCACTCAATGTTATTTTCAACAGATTGTTTTCTATTTTGTGGCAGTGTTCTGGAAACCACCTACTCATTCATGTTCGATGTGGTCAGACCACTGTGGTAAACTGAAGACTGAAGACCACCATTACTATTTGTTTAGTGTTTACATTTTGTTTAATAGGGGTTTCCTATTTGGGACTACTTTAGGAGATGCATTTCAGATAATTATGACAGGAAAACAGTTGAGAAAAGTCTACATGATGCAACCCTAGACTGGAATTCTCAATCTTGTCTTCCACTGAAGAAACATGTTTTCACTGCATTTATGTCTTTCTCTCCACTATTTCTTAGGTATAGAAATATTTTTAAGGTAGACAAAAGAATGTATGTGTTTAGTCCTTAGATATTTTATTTATTGATTTCGTAAGCTGTGAAAATATTTTGCCTGAAAAGCTCAGTTATATTATTCTTAGATTTCATTTGTTGGCAGCCACTATTAGTTTATTTATTTAAAAAATATTTTACGTAGAAAAAGGTGCTGTGGCTGTATCCTGAAACCTTAGATGTTTCTCCCATTAGACTTATCTATTTTGTTTGTGACATGATAGCTTAGCAGGACACAGTATACCATTAGGAAAATAAGCAAATTCTTATCTGGTAGTCATTAATTAGAATCACTCATTCTCATTTTTCTCAGGCCTGGAAGTGGGTTCATTTCTCATTCTGGAAAATACCTTGATAGAGAAGTAAGTGCTGGTGAAAAGTGAATATGTGGCAGACAGACGGGAACGGAGAAGGGACTACAACTACGTTTGTCTATGTAATCATTGACAGGGGTGAACAAAGACAGGGTCAATGACTAGCTGCTGGCATTGTCATATTTCAGGGCTTAAGTTTTGATGTAGAAATAGCAAATATGAAACATGTTCATCGTCAATCTCTTCTGCCTTTTTGAAGGGACTTCTAAGCCCTGTCAGCTAATAGCTTTAGATAACAGAGTTTTAATATACCATATTGATAACAGCTATTATTGTTATCAATAACAAGGACCTTTTATTCCTTTATCAATATCAAAGACCTTTTATTCCTTTTACTGAAAATGTCCTATAACATGCATCATTGCTGATGTTAAGTAGCTTCTGAGTAACGAAACTGACAGAGGAGTGGTTTACAGTAGTTTCTGTTTAGTCCTGTGAATCAGAAAAAAATAAGAATAACATGTTCTTTTTATAAAGTCAGTATCATTGAAATTAAATTAAATTACAGAAAACCTAAAACTTAAGAAAACTTAACAAGTGTTTGCTACTTATAAATGCACTTTAAGTATTACTTGTCAAGCTTTAATAATGAGCAGATTCCTTTTAAAGGGGAAAAAAAATGCTCTCACAGACCAGTGAATAAGAGATTCATGAATCCAAATTTGAGATTCCTCAATTTAAGAAAACATCTTTGAGGTGTAAATTATCAATGAGAAAGAAAATATTTTGGCTTTAAATATAACAAAACAAAGTTTTTAAAGATTAAGACCAAAACAAAATCAGAGAAAAGTCCTATGGATCATGTAGATCCCTAAATAAGGGCTCTAACCTGAATTTCTGGATAAAAACCTGACAAGATACTTGGGAGCATCTGATTTATTTAATAAATTGCTGAAAGAATTTAAACATTTTCTAAAATTGCCTCTATTAAAGTTGGTAATGTCACAAAGCCTGTAAGTGAATATGACTCAATCTGCATTTTGGAGAACTCAGCAATACACATAATTTGTAAAAACATGTTTATGTAGTAATTATGACATGTTCCAGCATCATCATTTTGACAGAGATCAGTGGGAGCAAATCATTAGATTATCAATGTAGAGGAAATGGTCACTGAACCACAGCCAAATTTTATTGGGACAAAGTATTATAAGACATGGGCCCAAATGATTACTTTTTGTGGAAAGATTAATAAGTGTGGATATTGGCCATGGGAGTAGAGTCAATGACTCTTTAGTTTAATAACAGAGTAATGAGAAATTCGTCATCTGAATTCTTGCTGAGCTAGTTACTTAAGTGTGCCCATGGGAATGAAATGAGGTAATCGTGAAAGCCTTTTGAAATCCCCCAAATTGTCCTCATTTAGAAGAAAAAGTCCAGAGACCCTAATTTCAATTAACTATTTTCTAAAATACTGAAGGAAGAAGGTGTGGTTTGTTATATGGTGTTTTTTATTTTTCTCTAGCAAGTCTCAGTTTTCTGAGAGCCCCAAATTAAAAAAGAAATTCCAAGTTTAGTGTAAGAGGCAGTGAGGAGAGAAGCAAATGGATAGTTACCTCCTTCTCTCATAAGTCTATGCACAAACCAGAACCAAATTCTATTACCACCACATTAAAGAAAAGAGGAAGAGTTGTTGGCCATGCTAATAGAGCTTTTATCAGACATTAACCCTGTGTGCGGTGGTTCCAGAAGCCAGTTCTCTGATTCTTGACAATTTTTTCATAAGCATCGACTAAGGATCACAGAAGGGGGTCAGATATTCTGATATCACTGTGAATTCGTCACTCAGTTTATTTAAACATATCTCAGTTCTATGTAAACAGAAAGTACAAACATATTTGCAACCTGTTTATTATTCATCATATTTGCTATATTTTATGAAATGCCCTTGGTGGACCAGGTGCTATGCTAAAAGCCTTATATATCTCATCATAATTAAACATTACAAATAATGCTAAGAGCAGGTATACAGCCAAATATGTTCAATGTAGCACGAGAGATACAAGATTTGAAACCCATCTGTTTCTTATTCCTACGTTCTAAGCCACTTCATTATACTACTCTTCCATTGTTTTTGCTTCTATATAGCCATTTAAGACTAGATGATATATTCCAAAGGAGTTTGTTGACTCATAGGTTCATTTAGATTGTAGGTTTTAAATCTAGATGGTAATTCACACATTTGGGATTTCAATACCAGTCGCAAATGGTCTGCTTCAGTTGTTAATTTTTAAAAATCCAGCAAATATGATTTTTCCTTTTCCTGTGCTATGAATAATCAAGTGGACAGTCTCCACGTGAATAAGAACTCATTGTATGAATAGTATATACAATAACTATATTATGTTTAATATATTGTATATTATTGTATAAATAGTATACTATTTATATAATGAGTACTATTGATACAATGAATATATACTGTAAAATATATACTGTAAAAATAAATATATAAATATATATGCTATAAAATATATAGTGTGTATGTGTGTGTGTGTGTATATATATATATCATACACATCTTGGCTTGTGTGGTGTCTGACCTGTGTTATTATAAGAGAAAATGAAACCAAGAGGACAAATGTATTTATTTACTTATTTTGAGACGGGGTGTTGTTCTGTTGCCAGGCTGGAGTGCAGTGGCGCAATCTCAGCTCACTGCAACCTCCACCTCCAGGGTTCAAGTGATTCTCCTGCTTTAGCCTTCCAAGTAGCTGGGACTACAAGCATGCACCACCACGCCAAGCTAATTTTTGTATTTTTTAGTAGAGATATGGTTTCACCATATTGGCTTGGATGGTCTTGATCTCTTGATCTCGTGATCTGCCTGCCTCGGCCTCCTGAAGTGCTGGGAATACAGGCATGAGCCACCGCTCCTGGGCGACACATTTATTTTGCTACTTAATCAGCCATAACCTAGAGGTCATAGCATTGCAGTTCAGTATAAGGCTGGAGAGGTAGATTTTGGCCACACACACAAACACACACATATCAGACATGTATAAATGCACACACTCATCAGACCAGTGGGGATGTGGGTCACAGTATTTCATGGACAAAAGGTTTGGAAGATTTGATTAATATAGTAGGCAATGACATTAGACTACAAAAATTATTCTGGAAATCAATGATCTCAATGTATTCTTGATTCCTCCAACTATCTGTTGTATCAAATTCCAGTTTGAGCATCATATTTTAAGACTACTGTAAGCCTCTGACATCAGAGGACAGTAGCAAGATGATGGGGACCTAAAATTAGTACTAATATTAAGATGGCGAAAAACTGAAGGTGAGTTTAAGAAAATGAAAATGATGCTTAAATGACAATTTTCAACAAGTATTTGAAAGGTTGTTATGCAGAAGCAGGAAAGAACTTATCTCTATGTGGTTCTCAAGGGCAGAACTAAGACCAATGGCTAAAAGCTACAGAGAAGTAGACATCAAGTTTAACTCAGGAAAAATTTTCTAGCGATTAATACTTTTCCATAGTTAAACAGGTGACCTTAAATTCTCACAGAATGGGAAAAAATGAAAAGTACCCTAGAACTCTTTTAGTCTTGTTTCTTAATTTTACGGATGAGGAAATTGAGGTTTGGCAATAAGTGATTTGATGAAGGTGATGAAAACTAACTGTTGATCCAGAGTTATAACTCTTTCTCTCCTCTCGTACAAACTAATGTTTTGGATTTTTTTCCTTTTGTTAATACTCCATGCCATCTCCAAAGCAGTGAACTTGTCATTGTTTTTCATTCATTCAGAAATGCTTAATAACTAATCACATGCAGCCCAATAGGGGATTTGTAAAAACATGATAACTTTGGGCAGACTTTCTTGAAGGAGACTTACTCAATTTTTCAATTAGAGATGACTAACACAGAGACTGGCATGCAGCTATTGTTAAATCAACTGAACAAGACTGAATAAAATGGAGGATTATTCCATACACTCCTCAAATCCTTCCAACTCTCAGCCTAATAGCATATGAACTAGGAAACAAAATTGGTTCAGAACAGAGGTCTAAGTGTGAGACTATGGTATAGGCAGAGTCAATAGAAGAGAAATGAGGGGAAATAGGACTCTAGAGAAAGCAGGAGGAGTAAAAAGCAAAATCATGACGGAGTAAGAGTTATGGAATCTGCTTTGGAAATCAAAACTTACATTAAGGAAGGTTTAAATATAGGCATGCTGGAAAGTAGGGGGTTAACAATAGACTTCTTTCTAAGTCACATGCAAAGTAATTTTTTAAATATTGTAGTGAAAATGTAACAAAATCCAATTTAACACACTCATTCCTAAGCTATTATTTGGGGGTAAGACCAATTCTACTCCTTAAAGCATCTTCTATGACATTCTTTTTCATCTTATATTAAATCTTTTCTGGAGGAAATGTTCATTAGTTCAAATAAAGCTATTGTTCCTGGTTAAAAGAGTAATGCCAACTCGGAGTGGTTTTGTGGGTTTATTCTCCACTTGAGACTAGAGGCTTCAACTTCGTTAGCAAACCATATTGTTTTAAATTAAATTTCCAAATAAAGATACTTGGGTGTGAATTCAACTGAAAATATTTTGCAAAACTAAAAAAAAAAAAAAAAAAAAAAAAAAAATTCCAAACTCTAAAATCATTCCAGAGGTTTTGAAAAACTGAAACATGTTGAGGGTTAGTTATTGCCAAGGATTTTAAAATAATGGTTTCTAACCACACCTGCCCCACAAAACCTAGCTGCGGTTCAAGGCACACTTCCGTCCCATACATAGGTTAACAGTGACATCTTGTGGTCAGTTTTTACTTAAACATACAGGCAAAGTACAGAAATACATACTTTCATCATTAAAAAATATCCAATTTCTCCTTGCTCTTCCAAATATTTCTATGGTACTTATCCACTATGCAAACACTCTTTTATATTTTTTATTTTTGTGGGTACATACTAGGTGTATATATTTATGGGGTACATGAGATATTTTGGTAAATGCATGCAATGCGTAATAATCACATCGTGGAAAATTGGTGGCTGGCCATCTCCTCAAGCATTTATCTTTTGTGTAGAGACAATCCAATTACACTCTTTTAGTTGTTTAAAAATGTACAATTTAATTATTATTGACCATAGTCCTCCTGTTGTTCTATCAAATACTAGGTCTTTTTCATTGTTTCTATTTTTTTGTTCTCATTAAACATCCTCACCTCCTCCCATTCCCCCACTACGCTTCCTAGCCTCCGGTAACCATCCTTCTGTTCTCTATCTCCATGAGTTAAATTGTTTTGATTTTTAAATCTTATGAATGAGTGAGATCACACAATGTTGCTTGTCTTTCTGTGCCTGATTTATTTTACTTAAATAATGACCTCCAGTTTCATCCATGTTACTGCAAATAATCAAATCTAGTTATTTTTCACGACTGTACGTATGTAGCACATTTTCTTTATCCGTTTATCTGTTGGTGGACACTTAGGTTGCTCCAAATCTTGGCTATTGTGAACAATACTGCAACAAACATGAGAGTGCAGATATCTCTTCGATATGCTGATTTCATTTCTTTTGGGTATACACTCAGCAGTAGGATGGTTGAATTGGATAGTAGTCCTATTTTTAGTTTTTTGAGGAACCTCCAAACTGTTCTCCATAGGGGTTGTACTAACTTACGTTCACACCAACAGTGTACAAGCCTTCCCTTTTCTCCACGTCCTTGTCAACATTTGTTATTATTGCCTGTCTTTTGGATAAATGCCATTTTAACTGAGGTCAGATGATATCTCATTGCAGTTTTGATTTACATTTCACTGACAATCAGTGATGTTGAGCAACTTTTTATATGCTTTTCTGACATTTGTATATCTTCTTTTGAGAAATGTCTACTCAAATCCTTTGTCCATTTATTTACTTATTTATTTATTTATTTATTTATTTATTTATTTACGTTTTTGAGACCGAGTCTCGCTCTGTCGCCCAGGCTGGAGCGCAGTGGCCGGATCTCAGCTCACTGCAAGCTCCCTCTCCCCGGTTTATGCCATTCTCCTGCCTCAGCCTCCGGGTAGCTGGGACTACAGGCGTCCGCCACCTCGCCCGGCTAGTTTTTTGTATTTTTTAGTAGAGACGGGGTTTCACCGTGTTACCCAGGATGGTCTCGATCTCCTGACCTCGTGATCCGCCCGTCTCGGCCTCCCAAAGTGCTGGGATTACAGACTTGAGCCACCGCGCCCGGCCTATTTATATTTTTCATTTTTATTTTTATTTTTTGAGACTGAGTCTCTCTGTAGCCCAGGCTGCAGTGCAGTGGCGCGATCTCAGCTCACTGCAAGCTCCGCCTCCCGGGTTCACGCCATTCTTCTGCCTCAGCCTCCAGAGTAGCTGAGACTACAGGCACCCGCCACCACACCCTGCTAATTTTTTGTATATTTAGTAGAGACGGGGTTTCACCATGTTAGCCAGGATGATCTCAATCTCCTGACCTCCTGATCTGCCAGCCTCAGCCTCCCAGAGTGCTGTGATTACAGGGATGAGCCACAGTGCCTGGCCAATCCTTTGTCCATTTTTAATCTATTGTTAGATTTTTTTCCTGTAGAGTTGTTTGAGCTCCTTATATATACTGGTTACTAACCGCTTGTCAGTTGAGTAGCTTGCAAATATTTTTTCCAATTCTTTGGGTTGCCTCTGTGTTTTGTTGACAGTTTCATTTGCTGTGCAGAAACTTTTTAACTTGATGTGATCCCATTTGTCCATTTTGACTTTGGTTGTCTGTGCTTGTGGGCAAGAAATTTTTGCCCAGAAGACTATCCTACAATGTTTACTCATAGTGTTTTCATAGTGAGAGGTCTTAGATTGAAGTGTTTAATCCATTTGATTTGATTTTTGTGTATAGTGAGAGATACGGGTCTAGCTTCATTCTCCTGCATGTGGATCTGCCCTAAGGATATCCCTTCATGATCCTAAGTGGTATATACTGAGTGTTATAAGTGAAAACTTTCCACAAATATGAAATTAATATGTGAGTGTTGAAGGAGAGTGGGAAAATCATATCTGTTAAACTTGTTAAGATGAATGAAGCTAAAAATCTTCATTTTCCTGATGCTTTCATCTTTCTTATCCTCACCACTGACATCACAGAGTACTAGGTAAACATAATAAACATAATAACAGTTAACATTTGTTGAACAGTCATGACACATCTGTTACCCCTCTAAGCACTTTGAAATGGTATTACTGCATTTAAACATAACAACACCCCCATCAAGCAGTTATGTCGTTATTTCCATTTTAAACATGAGTAAAGGGGACACAGAAAGGTAAAATGACTTTCCCAAGATGGCAACACTAATCATTGGTAGAACTATGATTTGCCCAAGGCAATCTGACTCCACTGGATGCACTTATCCACTAATCTGAAAAAGAGGTGCTGCTGGATCAGAACACATGGGTCTTTATCCTCTAGCTAACCTACATAGCAGAATGAATCATCACCTTAGTTTTTATTCCTAGTGTTCCCTGATAATCTTAAAGCCACAATCATAAAAATTCCACCTCTCTTTTTATAGGAAGTCACTGTCGTCATAGATATTTTCTAATTAACTCAATATGCAACTAATTTAAGAACTTGAAGCCAAACAGACTGATTTCAGATTTCAAGAATGAATAAAGAAGATACACTAGTTTTTCTTGTAGATCTCCAGGTGCTATAAATTCTAAGGATCTTTCTCATCAATTTCTTGAACTAGAAATTAAAGTCTCTTCTCTTTTGTGATGCACTAAAGTTCAATTTCTCTATATAAATGCAATTTGAGGTATTAATAATTGGAAAATAATGTACAAAAGCCAATCATGAGAGTGTTGAGGGCTGCCTGTGTGTGTACATATATGTATGCATTTGTGTATGTGTGAACTTATAAATACACACCCATAGATCCTGTTTTTATGCAACCCAAACCCCATTGTGCATTATTCTAATAACTCAATCTGTAAACCTTACCTTCTGATCTTCTCTTGATGTTTTGCATACTCTTTTGCATACCCTTCTGGGATATCCCTGGCTCTTCTACTTCATTGCTGGAAAAAAATTAAGCATTCTCTAGATTTCTGTCAGTGAATTTAAGTTTCTGCACTTGGCTACCCCCTTAGCAATATCTAAGCAGAGTTTAACCTAGAAATTTAGAGCAAAAACATTTTAATACAGGAAATTATTTTGCTCTACAATATAGGCAGACAGTTTGCCTTCAGAAATTCAGAAATGCAGCTTTTAGAGGGAGGTCAGCATCATTGGTTTCAGCTACCTGCAATACAGAAGGAAATAATTTATTTCATAGGGAAAAACATGAAAAAAACTCTTATCTCACACCACACACAGAAATGAATTCCAGCTGAACTAAAGACTAAAATGTGAAAAAAAACCAAAATTATTAAAATTTTGGAAGATAATGTATCATAATGTCATATTTGTGAAGTATTTCTTTAACCAGATTTTTTTAAATGAACAAAATACAAATATGATCACATTGAAGTTTAAGAACTTCTCTTTATCAAATGTAATACTGAAGAAAGTGAAAAGTGAAGCCACAAACTGGGCAACGTATTTGCAAACTATTCAAAAAAGAAAAAAAAAAAAAAGATGAACAAATCCTAAATAGGCACTTCACAGCAGAGGAAAGAAAAATGACCAATAATTGTATTAAAATAAGCTCAAATTCATTAGTAGGCATGGAAAGGCAAATTAGAACCACGAAAAGATGTCATTTTACCCAATGAATGAAAACTTAAAAGTCTGACAATAACAAGTGTTGCTGATAATAAATTGCTAGTAAGTGAAAGAACTGTTCAAAATTGATATATAATAGTTAAACTAAAACACTGTTAGAAAACAGTTTGTCATCTTACTAGAGTTGAAGATGATTCAGTCATCTTTATTCCAGACACTCCACTTCTAGCATACACTACAGAGAAGTGTATATTTAAGGAGGGCTGTTTAAAATAGGTCAAAATGAGAAGCAATGCAAATGTTAAACAATAGGAGGATTATCTACAGAGAGATATCCATAGAATGTAATACTATATAAAATAAAAATCATCAAACCACAGCTACAAAATTCAACATGGATATATCTCATAAAGTGGAATGACCAAACACATTACAGAAGAAAATACAAAGCATGTCTTCATTTACATAAAGTTCAAGAACATGCAAAACTAAACAATTGAGAAGCCATAAAAGTTGTTCACTGTGAAAATCCAAGGTTGCCCTTCAGAGAGGGTAGATATTTAGGAATATCCACTCATGACAAAACTACAGAGACAAAATAATAATAAACATAAAATGCAAGACAGTGGTTACCTCTGGTGGAGAAAAGGAGGTATAGGATTGGACTCACAGTGGAAGGGGAACTCTTGAAAGCAACTGGTGATGTCCTATTTCTTGAGCTGGAAGGTAGGAATGCGATTGTTTATTTTGTTTAATTCTTAAATTTTACAAAAAAATTTATCAATATTATATGTATTCAATATTAAATTACAAAATTTAAAAGGACTCGCTGGTTCCACTTCCTCACCTGCATAACCTGGCCTCTCCTACTATTCTTCACTACCATCTGAGTTATCTTTCCTGTATGCAAACATTTCTCTGTTTATAGTTTTACGGTGGTTGTCCATCCCTTACAGGAGTGTATGTAGCATACAAGGCTCTGCAAAAGATACAGTCATTAAAATATCATTAATTTTCCAGTTTATCCTCTCCAAATGTGAACTTGGGCACAGACTATTAAACTCAGTGTAGAAGATCAGCACAACCAGAACTCGACTTTGGAATCTGTACATGATCAGGAATATTCAGCAAGTAATTGTCCACCTGATGGAATAATATATAATGCATATATTCAGATTCTGGTGAAGCATTACTTTTTTTCCACATTTCTTACTTTTAAATCAAGTTTTGTTCTGATTTTTAAAAGAAATAGACTGACGGGCATGGCGGCTCATGCCTGTAATCCCAGCACTTTGGGACGCTGAGACAGGTTGATCACCTGAGGTCCGGAGTTTGAGAGCAGCCTGGCCAACATGGTGAAACCCCATCTCTACTAAAAATACAAAAAAAAAGCTGGGTGTTACGGCAGATGCCTGTAATCCCAGCTACTTGGGAGGCTAAGGCAGAAGAATCACTTGAACCCAGGAGGCGGTGGTTGCAGTGAGCTGAGATCATGGCACTACATTCTAGCCTGGGCAATGAGAGTGAAATTTTGTCAAAAGAAAAGAAAAGAGCAATCTGTAACCAGTAAAGATAAATTAGAAATTACAAGGAGAAAAAATACCAATAATCCCATCATTTCCTTGCAACTTTTGTTAATATTTTATTGCACTTCTTTCCTGCTTTTTTCTGTGTCATTATGTGTGTATGTCTTATCTTATCATGTAGTTTATACATTTTTTTCATCTTGGGTTTTAAACTCATCTTTATTTCAAAACTATTTTACTATTTTAAAAATGTTATTTTAATGGTTTCATAGTAGTGTTAATTTAAATATACTACAACTTATTTTATCAGTCCTCTACTATTAGATAGATATATGTGTGTGTATATATATATATACCCCTCATAATGATTATACACAATTGTGCCTAGAGGAAGGGGAAGAGGCAGAGTGGTGACTCAAATGCAAGGGAGAAAGAAGTTTGGAGCAACAGCGTTTCTTTCACTAATTGTGAAGACAGAGAGAAAACTTCTGGACACAGGACCAGGAAGCTGGATGGAAGAAACTCACCAACCAAGTGGTAGTAGAAAAACGACTGCCCCCACCTGCAGGTCAACAATCCTGGGTACTTTAAACTCTCGTGACTGGGAAGTAGGGACTTAGATCTGCTGGAGATTAGGTGGAAATGATGGTGCCATGATCGGTGAGCTTCTAGTCCTTGACCTGGGCAAAATTAAACTTTTTCCAGAGACTGGGAAAGCAACCCACTGTCAACACTAAAAGTTGTGTGTGTCTTGGATGCCATAAGGCACTCTATAATCCATGCCATGTAAATATGCAGAGACACCTTTGCATCAAATAACATAGCCCTTCTAATAAAAAAAAAAAAAGTTTGTGTGTGTGTGTGTGTGTGTATTTAATATGTTAAATTATATTGAGTCACTCTGATTGAATTATAAATTTTTTCCTCAGGGTCAGAAGTAATGACCATTTTAATAGACTGAACTATATCACCAAAATACTCCCCAGAAAGGTGGTAACAATTTACTTTCCAATATCATACTTTTGATGCCTCTTCATAAATTATTTGAGACTATTTTAACTACTTGAGTTATTTTAGAAAAATATTAATTTTAGACCAACTTATTTCAACATAAATTTGAAGGAACTATGTTGAATAATGAGAGGAAAATTATTGTTTTTCACCTATGTCATCTTACAGACAAGTTTTCATTAAACTGGGTTGACTTCACTTGCCAAAGACATTTGATATATCAAATGCAGCCATATGTTCTAAATATAACAGATTACTGCCATGTGCATGAGTTAAGGAACATTGTATTGTGTAAGTTGAAAGAACATTTAAAATATATGGTTAAATTTCAAATAATTCATGTTGCATACATGTTCATATTTTAAAGACAGGGAAATAGGATAATACATAGCTTGGTATTTGAGGTATAATCAGTTTGATGGTACACCTAAGCCATATTGAAATCTGGTCATATCTCCAAAAGAGTATATTTAAATTCATTGGTAACTCCTCAAAAAGTCTTTACTGGGGAGGAGGAAGCAGAAGCTACATATGGATAGAGAGAATAGGATGTCAGGAAACTCATCAGTCTAATATTAAAGGAAGCGTTGTGTGCATGAGTTCTTGGTGCTTCACTTATAAACTGTGAATAGATAATGAGTGGACAAGCATTTCTACTGATCCTAGTTTTATTCTGTTTGTTATGATTTCTGGCATTAATTTTGACTTTTAAATATATTTTATTGAAATATGTTGATTACGGAGTTTTTTAAAACCCTCCTTAAGTTTTGCACTAGTGGCAAGTAAGACACTCAAATTACTCCTGTCTCAGTAGACATGCCCCTGGCTACCTTTTTCTTCCCTTCTTTGTCCAGAAGTTTAGCATAGTCATGTGGCTGCTGAAAGTCAGAATTTCTTACTATATCTTCCAAGCCAAACCCTTCCCCATGGTCTCTTTTTTATGCTTCAAAAGGCCTCCCTCTTTCTTATCTCACAAACATCAGAAGAACTCTTAAATATATTCTATTCCTAGGTGTTCTTCTCCTAGCTGGTTGTAGACAATATAATAGACAATATATTGCACATGAATGTTGAAGGGTCATTATATTACTATTGCTAGGGTAAATTTATGTGTTAAAAAGAATTTACCTAGAGATAAACTCTCTTCTTATCTATTTTGACAAAAATATGTATGCTTCTAGTGGTATGAAGATAGCTGTGAACAAGACATACAAGATTCCCATTCTCATGGGATTTACCTTATGGAAGATTTACAAGCATAAAGATTTGATTAGGATTGATGACATCTCATGCACTTTGATAAATAATGAGGAAGGAATAATAACAAAAATACTGGTAACACAGTCAGGACCTATAAACAATCTTGAAAAGATAGTCTTGTCTGATCTGGGTAAGATGGCAGAAAATGAGATAAATGTAAACTGTTGAATTTGAGTTTTAATGATAACTACAGAGAAGGGGCTTTAGCTTAGTCATAACTCATACACTTTGGTACACAGAAACTCAATATGAATTGACAGTTTGAAATGATCCCACTCCTAATTCAGATAATATGTAATATGGAGGTGGGTGTTTCCAGGGTTATTGTTTCAGGGATATAAAGCCATTCTTAGATTTGATGATTTGCTTGGATTCACAGAACTCAGAAAAGTGGTGATATTCATGGTTATAGTTTATTACAGTAAGTTAATACACATTAACATCAGTAAAGAAAAAATGTGCATAGGGTAGAGTTCTGGAGAAAACAGGTGCTACCTTCCAGTTGTCCTCTTCTATTGGAGTTACATGGACAATGCTTACTTTTCCCAGCAATAATATGTGACAATACATACAAAGTGTTGCCAACTAAGGAAGCTCACTTGAACATTTGTGTACAGAGTTTTTTTAGGGGTTGGTCACATAGGCACAGAGTGCTTGCCTGATGGACTTTAGCTACTTGTTCTCTAGTCTTTCCAGATGTCAAGCTGATAATATGTGATCCAAAGCCCCAGGTATACAATGATACTCTCATCAAGCAGGATATACCACGAGACTAGAAGTTAACCCCCAGGGCCAGTTATTTTATTTATTTATTCATTTATTTTTTTTTGTAATGAACAGATTTTTTTTTTTTTTTTTAGACGGAGTCTTGCTCTGTCGCC
This sequence comes from Piliocolobus tephrosceles, assembly GCF_002776525.5. Taxonomy (NCBI): domain Eukaryota; kingdom Metazoa; phylum Chordata; class Mammalia; order Primates; family Cercopithecidae; genus Piliocolobus; species Piliocolobus tephrosceles. The sequence goes on from NC_045437.1 coordinate 43,953,607, forward strand.
CGAGCTGGAGTACAGTGGCCGGATCTCAGCTCACTGCAAGCTCCGCCTCCCGGGTTTACTCCATTCTCCTGCCTCAGCCTCCGGAGTAGTTGGGACTACAGGCGCCTGCCCCCTCTCCCAGTTAGCTTTTTGTATTTTTAGTAGAGACGGGGTTTCACCGTGTTAGCCAGGATGGTCTCGAACTCCTGACCTCGTGATCCGCCCGTCTCGGCCTCCCAAAGTGCTGGGATTACAGGCTTGAGCCACCGCGCCCGGCTTGAACAGAATTTTAACACTCTGAGTCTGGTGAGTTAATCCTTTACTGCACAGTTGCTTAATTTAGCAGGACTGTCATTCTTGGTATTCCTGTGATGTCTCTTTGCATGATTGTAAATGGCTGAAACAATTCCAAGCATTACATGAAGATATAACAACTACTGTTGAAGATGATGGGGTACCTCCCTTTATCAAACTAGGAAACCTACCCAAGAAGGTTCAAGAAAAATTGCTCTCAACCATTGTAACTCAGGCTAATCATGATATACCCCATGGACTGAGGGGACTGTTACCTTTCCAGAGCACACTGGAGAGTAAATGCCTGAACACAATTCAGGTTCTACTAGTTAGGAAGAAGATGGCAAAAGAATGGTCACTGGATTCCAAAACTATCTGCCACAACCAATCCATGTTTTCACAGGAATCAAAACTGAGTAAGTCAGAAGTTATAGGAATATCCAGCTCAATTTGGCATAATGAAAAACACTGGATTCACACACTACTTCTTATGTATTCTTAATGTAGCACCTATTACATTGTACTCAAATTATCTTTTCATGAAATGGTATTTAGAGCTATGCTTTGAGGTTCTCAAGAACAGAGACAAGTCATATTTCTATGCCTAACACTTAACATACATTAAACATTAAATAAATAATTGATGAGAACATAAATGAATTAACAGAGTAGTCCGAAAAATAAATAGGGATACTCTGGCAGTAGGTGACTTCTTCATCATTCACTTGATAAGATACAAGAAAGAAGCCAGGTATTAAAATGGGTGCTGATACAAAATAACCTTTACATGTGCTTCTAATACTAGATATTTTAAAAATGGAATTACTAGATCATGAGAATAAATTGGTTTCTAGTGCTAATAATGTACTTCCTTTTCTTGTATTACCACCCCCAAATAATAATATTAATGAAAACATAATGCTTAAAGAGCATCTTATTTAATGACTCTGTGAGAAATCAGGACAGGAACCAAGAGAGGGTTCTGAAACTTCACACAAGAAAGAATTCAGGACAAGACCATACAGTAAAGTGAAAGCAAGTTTATTAAGAAAGTAAAGGAATAAAAGAATGGCTACTCCATAGGCATAGCAGTGGCATGGACTGTTTGACCAAGAATACTTATATTTATTTATTGATTACATGCTAAGCAAGGGGTGAGTTATTCATGAGTTTTCTGGGAAAGAGTTGGACAATTCCAAGAACTTGGGGTTCTCCCCTTTTTAAGCCATATAGGGTAATTACCTGACATAGTCATGGCATTTGTCAATGTAAACCTTTATGGTGCTTGTGGGAGTGTCTTTCAGCATACTAATGCATTATAATTAGCATATAATGAACAGTCAGGAAGATCACAGGTCACCATCTTGGTTTTGGTGGGTTTGGGCTGGCTTCTCTACCACAACCTATTTTATCATCAAGATCTTTGTGACCTGTATCTTGTGTTGACCTCCTATCTCATCCTGTGACTAAGAATGCCTAACCTCCTGTGAATGCAGCCCAGTAGGTCTCAGCCTTATTTTACCCAACCCCTATTCAAGATGGAGTCACTCCGGTTTAAACACTTCTGACAGAGCCAGGAACATAACCCAAATAACCTGATTTCAGAGTTCTTACCCCTAACCACTACACTTTACAGTATTGACTCACTCTTTCTTGCCCGTGTTCTTTACTTCCTTTCCCTGGGCCATCAAACATTCTTCCTGAAATCTTAAAAACATAATCTCTATTTTTTATTTTATTTTTATTTTTTGAGACATAGTCTCGCTCTTGTCACTGAGGCTGGAGTCCAGTGGCATGATCTAGGATCACTGAAACCTCCGTCTTCTGGGTTCAAGCAATTCTCCTGCCTCAGCCTTCCAAATAGCTGGGATTATAGGCACCTGCCACCATGCCTGGCTAATTTTTGTATTTTTAGTAGAGACAGGGTTTCACCATGTTGGCCAGGCTGGTCTCTAACTCCTGACCTCCGATGATCCACCTGTCTCGGCCTCCCTAAGTGTTGGGATTAACAGGCGTGAACCACCATACCTGGCCTATCTCTACTCTTAAAAAGATAATTATACATAAAAAGTCTTTCAAAAATTTCCACTTCACATAACTGCTAGATTAACTCACACACTCCATTATTCTATAAGACCTACAAAACTGTAGGAGAGAAAAACATAGTTTTCTCTAGCCCTTATAATTCTTGAGATTTCTCTATAACAAAAGACAGATTAACAAAATGTGAAAGGTAAATGAATCTTGGGACCCTAAGATCTCTAGGTTAAAGGGAAAAGTCTAGCTGGGAACTGCTTAGGGCAAACCTGTCTCCTATTCTACTCAAAGCCATCTCTCTGGTCACTGAGATAAATGCGTATTTATTACCTCCTTTGGTGAGGCTAATCAGAAACTCAAAAGAATGCAACCATTTGTCTCTTATGTATCTATGGCCTGAAAGGCCCCTCCCTGCTTCAACTTGGCCCACCTTTTCAGATCAAAATGTTCATCTTATATATGTTGACTGATGTCTCATGTCTCCCTAAAGTGTATAAAACCAAGCGGTGCTCTCATTACCAGAAAGGGATCTCGATCCACACCCCAAGAGAGGGTTCCTAGTTCTTGCACAAGAAAGAATTCAGGGTGAGTCCATAGTGCAAAGCAAAAGCAAGTTTATTAAGAAAGTAAAGTGGTGAAAGAATGGCTACTTACCATAGACAGAGTAGGGCATTCTCAAAAGTAACAGGAAGATATGGTGAGATGAGCTCTGCTATAAGAATTTGTGATAAAGGATTTATTTTCTTAATTACTATATTTTGCAAGAATTGATATTATCTTTAAAGCAAAATTAAGAATGCTTCTGTTCTCAAGATTCAGGATATCAGGACATTCCTAAGTCTGGGTCTCTTTAGTGAATGTTATCAATCTGTTCCCTTTACCATGAATATCTAGAGGCTGGGAATACCTAACTATTGGGAATGCAGCCCAGCAAGTTCCAGCCTCATTTTCCCAGCCCTTACTCAAGATGGAGTCACTCTGGTTCAAACGCCTCTGACACTCTCGTCACTGTGGGCATATTTCATCAAGATCACCTGAAGCTGTTTCACAGGCATGCATCCTCAACTTTGGCAAAATAAACTTTCTAAATCAACTGAGACCTGTCTCAGATATTCAGGGTTCACAAAGAGAAAAACAAACAAGTTTTTTTTTTTTTAAACATACATTGCAGATATATATGAGAGAAAACTCAGAGAAATGAGTCCATTTCTAAGTAAGTCACAAATAAAGGGTTTAAACTTCACGCTTAGATTTCATTTGCTAAAACAAAGAAAGAAGGGTGTGGGAAAAACCCACAAAAACCCATCTATGGACAGATGGCCAGGAAGAGCACAGATGGCCAGGAAAAGCACATTTGTTATGCAGATTTAAGTCTAATCCCTCTCCATTCATTCATTCCCCTCTTCCTGTTGCAGAGAAAGGGAGACATTCTTACAAGTGTAATTTCCTTTATGGATGCAAATTTCTCTTACAAAAGGGTAACTTTTCAAAGTTAGTCCTGTGCCTACAGTTTCTCAAAATAACCAGTTCAAAATAATCAATGTGCTAAAGAGGCATATTTTGGGGTCATATTTTGGCCTCCTGCAGTCATGTTTTGGGGTAGTATATCCTGAGACCCAATAGTATAATGTAGAGCAAACACAAAGTACCTCTGCTTCCACTGCCCAGATGTGCTTATCAATATCTTCTCAAACGTGTTATATCAACATTATTTATTATTGAAAAATGTAGTTAAGCTAAAATAACCTAAAATGATAAAGAATGAGTATAAAAAGAAAGAAAAGCATCTTTAAAATTATGTAAACTAAGCTTTAAAAAACCTGAGAAGTGTGGGTTGTTCCAAAACAATTACTGTTGAATTAGATGGGTCTCAGATTGTGGTGAAATATGGGAGCAGGAGGAGAGAAAGGAATAACAGTCTAAAAAAAATCTATATTCATATTGTTTTGTGCTGCCAAGTCTGTGCCGCAGACTCTGGCTGAGCGATAGATGAAAGAATTACACTGACCCAGGCATTTTATCTGACAACTTGGCTAGGGGACTGCACCCCTATGCACTGGTGACGAGAGTGTAGTGCAGCCACCAAGAGAGTGCAGCCCCAATAAGCTAGTACCACTCACATTTATTTAGTACAGATTTAATGAAAAAGGCTTGGAGCAAACACAATTTGTGGGTAATAACCATAGTCACTACACTCCCCAGGAGAGGGCAGTCCTGCATGCAAATGATCAAAGGCTGGTTTCTGGAGACAGGAGTAAACAAATTTACATTCCTTTACATTCCCTTGTTATCTACCCTTTGCTCTCAGGCTCCGGATAAGAGAATTGGGCTGTCTTCAGGCAAATTTTCTTTTGAAGCTTTTGCAAAAACTCCTGGCCTTCCAAGAAGGTTTGTGTCTTTCCCTATAACTTTTATAACTTTTCCCACCACGCTGACCAATCTCCTACAGTTTTGTAAATGTAGGTCTAGTTTCACATTAAATGAACCAAAAATGGAAATTGTAGATGGTAAATTATGGGAGTGGTTTATTAAAAAAAAAAAAAAAAAAAAAAAAAAAACCTGGGGATTATTTAGGAAGCCATATTTATAGAGGAGGGCTTGGTACTACATCAAAAACTGGCAGTAGTTCCTATAATTTTCATTTATTATTTAAGATAATTTTAATTTATTTATGTAACTACCTTTAAAATCAAGAGCTATTACAAATTCCAATGGTTGGTGATAAAGGTATTTATGTTCTAGAGACATCTGCATTTCAATAGGAATTTCTGGAGACAGAAAAGTAAGGACTTTTCTCACAGAAGAATTTTAAAACTAGGGAAAAGGGATGGGACCATTATAGGTCTGGAGCTTTTTGTCATACTGAAACACACCGAGCACACATTCACAGAGTTGTGAATCTGAATGCTTTCCTCTAGAAGATATTTAATGTGACAACAAGAGCGTAATCATTCCTTGTGAGAGGCCAGCTCTGTTTATCTCACAGGGTCCTGGCAAATGCCTGTTTTCTCACTGAGAGAGTACAGAATTGTAATCAGTGCAGTGGGTCCTAGCAACCACAGATCATGCCAAATGTTTGAAAGACAGCTTATTTTATTAAAAAGACATGCTTTGTCTTGATTTCCTTCTGGGATAAATCTACTTAACTGAATATAATACAAGCTAGAAATGTTTCAAAATGTCAAATTGTTGTTAAAATGTATTCGAGTGGAATATTCATGAGAAAATATGCCCTTTAATTAATGTTATATTGGCTGAATATTTCCTATGCTAAATTTTTCTACCCCTTTCTATTATCTTTAACTGAATTATGACATGCATGAATAAATGGCAGGGAAAAAAAGGATAAAACTTTTTCTAATCTTTTATTTCTCAAAAATTCAATTCCCTGTATTTCCCACCATTATCTGCTTCACAGCAGAGTATCTAAATATCTATGCTTCTTGTTAAAAGTAATAGGAAGATTAATGTGTACACAAAGACAACAAGGCCTACAAGGCTCTTTCAAATGTTCAGCTCAATTAACACTTGAAATTCTACCAGAAAAGTAAAAATGTATGTGGGAGGAAAAACAAGTAGGTAGAATATTTGTTAAGCTAGAAAATCATTTGACTATTGAAATATTACAATTGGAGAAAAGGAATCAACTCAAATTGAGAAACAGGAGATTTTAGGTGTTGTTTCTTAAGCTTCCTTTAGCATAGGGCAGAAAAATAATACAATATAGCAAATAAAATTTGTCAATATGTGAGTGTCATTAATACAGATTGCCTTTAAAGTGGAAGAGAGTTGTGAATCTGAATGCTCTCCATTAGACAATATTCAGTGTGACATCAATGACTTTATCCTGAATTGTACATTGACAAAGTGGGACATGGTTTACGTTATAAAAGTGAAAAAAGTCAATGGGAGCTAAAAGAAGGATATAATTCTTCTGACACAAGTTCCAACATCATTATGCTGCTGGTCAGAGGCAATGTACTTGTGGTAGCCAGAACTAAAAGTACTGTTGGAAAGAGCATTTTATCTATACACCCAAAAAATATACCAAAGCAAAATTTGAGACCAATATATACTAAAAAATAGTATGCAGTTGATGTTGAACCATACGCAATCTAGTAAAGTGATATATAGCCATACTGAGCCTATACATTTATTTTAGAGTTATTAATTCTTGAAACATCAAATGTATACATAGTCACATACAAATTGAGATAGTAGTTTGTTAGGACTTGTTTCTCAAAAACAGGTCACAAAGATGACACTGATAAAACAGGATATGGCAAAGAAACTGGCAGAAACCAGTCAGAATCAAGATGGTGATCAAAGCAATGTCTAGCTGTCCTCCGTGCTCATTTTACTCCTGGCATGCTAATAGAAACACACAAAAGTGCCATGACAGTTTGCAGATGCTATGGTAATTCCCAGAAATTACCCTAGATAGTCTAAAAAGGGCAGGAACTCTTGATTCTGGGAACTCCCTACCCCTTTCCTGAAAAACTCGTAATTGACCCCTTGTTTAGCATATGATCGAAAATAACCATTAAAAATAGACAACTAGCAGTTCTTAGGGTGACTCTGCCTATGGGGTAACTGCCATTTTATTCCTTCACGTTTTAATAGACTGGTTTTACTCCTGAATTCTTTCCTGCTCAAATCCAAGAACCTGCATGGCCTCCCAGCCTGAACTCTAATTTTGGGGTTTATCCCATGACAAGCTGACCTCCTCTTGTCAATTCAAAGTCAAATATAATCTATTTAAACCTGCATCTACTACATACCTCTAATCGTGTAATAATTGGAATGTTTCTCTTGAATTTTATCATGCATAATCCAGTTGCACTATTCTTTTGTGAACTCTATGACATTTAAAAAAAATTTAAGAACCACTGATGTATATGGAATAAATAAAAATCTAATTTTTTCTAAAGTGAAGGATCTTCTGTAGCAAAACAGCAAACTAGAATTGTGACTTTGAATTCATAAAACTTCTGTGCAGCAAAAGACTCCAAAAAAAGTAAAAAGATAAATTACAGATTACACAAAATATCTGCAACCTTTATGACATTTATAAGGTTAACAAAACTAATATTAACAATAGACAAAGAACGTCAAGCAAAAAGACTTCAAAATAAATGCAAATGCCAACAAACACGTTAAAATGAGTCCTCAAACCCCAGGCCACAGACTAGTAGCAGTCTGTGACCTGTTAGGAACCAGTCCACACAGCAGGAGGTGACTGGTGGGTAAGCAAGCATTATTGCCTGAGCTCTGCCTCCTGATCCTTGTCGGATCAGCCAAGGCATTAGATTCCCATAGGAGTGCGAACCTTATTGTGAACTGTGCATGCGAGGGATCTAGGTTGCACACTTCTTATGAGAATCTAATGCCTGATGATCTGAGGTGGAATAGTTTCATCACAAAACCATCCGCAACCCCCACCTCAGACCATGGAAAAATTGTCTTCCGTAAAACTGGTCCCTTGTGCCAAAAAAGTTTGGGACTGCTGCATTAAAAGATACTCAATCTCACTTGTAGTCTGATAAATAAAAGTTAAAACAATTATTCAATATATTAAGTTTGGCTGAAATTATATAAGATTTTTTAAAAACTGCTAGTAGTATTGGTGAGAATGTAAGAAAATGTGCACTTTGTGTAATGTGGTAGGAACATAAGTTGTTGGTGTAAGGGCTAAAAGACCAAAGGAAAAAAAAAAAGAAAGAAGAAATAAAAACTAAAAGGCAGAAATGAAATCCACAGGCAGACAGCCCGGGCGGTGCCCTGGGCCTGGTTAAAGATCGACCCCTGACCTAACCGGTTATGTTATCTATAGATTACAGACGTTGTATGGACAAGCGTTGTGAAAGTCCCTGTCCTGTTCTGTTCTGTTCTGATTACTGGTGCTTGCAGCCCCCAGTCACGTACCCCCTGCTTGCTCAATCGAAA
>NC_045437.1:43961872-43975094 GCF_002776525.5 Piliocolobus tephrosceles
CAATCGAAACCACCCCCCTCCCACCCATGGTTAACCAAGCAGTTTGTCAAAAAAAAAAAAAAAAAAAAAAAAAAAAAAAAAACCTAAACGTTTGTGCTTTAGTACAAGGGCGGGAGCCAATCAGAAATTGCCAAATATTCAACTTCAAATGCCAACCTATCACAAGCTTATACCTGTAAAAATCCCCTAATCTTCTGTAACCTGTTTGTGCCTTACTATAAAAAGTAGGCTTGAGCTGTGCTCGGGACCTCTCTCTTGCCCTCCTGACTACGCCTGTACGGAGAGAGGTCCCTGTTCGAACCTGCAATAAAGTGATCCTGGCCGCTTGGCTTTGACTTCGGTTTCTGGTGGTCGTCTTTGAGGGGGTCTCAGAACTCAGGGCACAACATTGGTAATATGTCTAAAAATAAGGGTATATAACCTACACCACAAAAGTTCCACTGCTGAGAGTTCAGCCCACAAAATAAAAACATCAGCACTTAACACATTTTTCTTTTTTCTGTTTTGTTTTGTTTTTGGTTTTTTGGTTTTTTTTTTGAGATGGAGTTTCATTTTGTTGTCCAGGCTGGAGTGCAGTGACACAATCTCAGCTCACTGAAACCTCCACCTCCTGGGTTCAAGTGATTCTCTTGCCTCAGACTCCCGAGTAGCTGAGACTACAATTGTGCACTACCACACCTGGCTAATTTTGTGTATTTTTAGTAGGGATAGGGTTTTACCAGGTTGGCCAGACTGGTCTCGAACTCCTGACCTCAAGTGATCTGCCTGCCTCACCCTCCCAAAATGCTGGGATTACAGGCATGAGCCATTGCACAGTCTTAATGTTTTTTATAGCATTAATCACATTGTTAAATAAATAAATGAATAAAAAGGTAATATAATTAACATGAATGTCCATCTAGAAAAATGTCTAAATACCTGGTGGTATTTTGATATGCAGCTATCAAAAGAAGTTAGTTAGATTTTTATCTATTGACCTGGAAGACTATCTGCAATATGTATGAGATTCTGTCTTGATTTAAAACAAATTCTCTCCAAACAACAACAAAAAAAAGTGTTTGGCACCCACATAAAATATCCATAGCTTTATGAGCTTTGTGGGAAACACTGACCGTATCTGTCTGCTACTCTGAAGCCAAGAGTAAGGGGGAAAGACTGCAGAAAAACAGAACAGTAACAGAGCAATGAACCTGAATTCTCGATTTTTTTTCTTCACACAAAACAAGTCTAGAAACAAGTACTTTGGCTAGAGCATGGCTTAAAGACGACTTGAGTATCTCAGATACACCTTTCTGCTTCACCATTCTGAATGGGATGTTTGTCCTGATGGATTATGGTGTCTTGCATTTGTGTTCCAGAAAGAAAAGTAAAAGGGTGAGGGGCAAAGAGCCTCCACTTGTGCGGTTTGTCTTTTTATTCAGGACAGAGTGCCCTCTCCAGGGACTCAGTAAGACAAAAGGTGGGGAAATGGGTGATTTGATTGATCAACTACTTCTATTGTTATAAAATTACAATGCATGCCAGTGGGTAATCAATGCACATACTAGAAATAAAAAAATATGACTCAAAACCTACAATAGGAAGGGTGCAGTGACTCTTGACTAACTCCAGGGCTTTGAGAGGTCAAGGTGGAAGATCACTTGAGGCCAGGAGTTCAAGACCAGTCTGAGCAATACAATGAGACCTGCCTCTGCAAAAAATAAATAATTAGAAAGGCATGATGGTTTGTGCCTATAGTTCTAGCTACTCAGGAAGCTGAGGTGGGAGGATTGTTTGAGCCCAGGAGTTCAAGGCTGCAGTGAGCTATGATTGCACCACTGCACTCCAGCCTGGGCATATAAAAATATTTGATTCTTTGATGATTTATGTAAAATAATTTTTATAAAGATTCAGATATATATATATACACACACACACACACACACACATATATCATATGCATTGTATATATTCCTACTTTTCTATATATCTTCATCTCTCCTTCTGTTTCTAGATAGATAATAGATAGACAGATACACAGTATATAACTATTTATGTTTTATTTTCAGCGAAAGTCCCAAAACACTAGGTGCCAATCAGTTCCATATTTCCAAGGAAGGTGCCAGACTACCCACAAAATAATTGCAAATGAGTTTTTAAATCATGGTTTATGAGACATGGTTTTGTATTTCTTGACTCTCCCCTGCCTCAAAAGACATGAGACTGAAAAAGAATACTGAGAGCCTATGCCAACCAAACCTCATTACTGAGAGGACAGAAGGAATATTTTTCCAACATCTCAAGCCTAGCTAGGAAAAAGCGCCTTCCAATAGCACCTCTTGAAGGAGCTTGGTATGGGTTTCCTGAGGACTGGGGACACAGTGGACTGGTGTCACATTCACAACGTGAAACAAGAAGATGTCAGTGACAACCTAATGAATGGGAAAGAAGCCTAAGCAGAGAAACGGAGGAAGCCCATTCTAGCCTCTTCGTATAGCAAGCAACCTGTGTTAAGTAAGAGTGGAGAGAAGGTAGAAATTTAAAATTGACAGCATTTTTTTTTCTTATTGCACTGAACTGCACATGCAATTACTGAACTGAGATGTTTCCATGACTAGAAGATGGACATAAGATCAACTGGTAAAGTGACAAGATTTGCTCGAGATTTTTTCCAAATATAAGAAAGAAACAGTGCTTCAGAGCAGTTTTGAATAAGCAGTCAGTAAAAAGAATAAAGCTTGTATTTGTTAAATAGTATCTCACGTGTCCTTTTGAGGGTGTACATACATGTAAATATTCTTACACAGGAATAGAATTCTGTAGAAAGATACCAGAGAATAGTAACAGTAATTGCCTATGGAGAAGGAAAAGAAGGGATAAGATGGAAGAGGGATCTTCACTGTCCATTCTTTGGACTCCAAATTGTTTACTTTGGGCATTTATTATTTAGGAAAAATTGATTAGGTCACTGGCATTCTGCAGCAGCTCTGATTTATATTTATAAACATCAATTATAAATTATGTAATCATGTTGAAAAGTAGCGAGTTCTGATCAATAGAATATCAATAAAAGGAGCTATTTAGATAGTTTGAAGATCCTGAATTTGCATTTTCTTTGAAACCTGAAGTGTTACCTACTTTTTAATCAAACTTATCTAGGGGATTGAAAACTGGAAAAAAAATTATCATTTCACGGATTTATTTTGTGGTTGAAATTTTCTGTCTTGAATACAGCTGACACATAGACTTTGACAAAACAAGAGTTTTATTTCTACTCACTTATACTATTCCTTAACTACTACCAGTACCACCACCAAAGACAAATACAGACAGACAGATACTTTTCAGGTTTACAGGAGGATACTTTACAGGTTGTTTATCCTTTACTTACTCTTACTTAAATTAACAATTAACTTGAAAGTTCGGTGCTCTGTTATAATCATGATACAAAATATCAGTCAGTAAGAAAACTACCCCATGTTTTTCCTACAAACTTTTGCAAAGCACTGGGTTACAAAAGTTGCTCTGAAATTATATGAATTAATAAATTTTGCAGCTTTTTTTTCCATAGACATATTAAATGTAATTCATGGGAAATTTTCTGCAACATTATACTATTGACATGTACTGGAGAAACTGATCGCAATTACTGTTTTTAATTTAATGAATTACTCTTTCCATGACTATATTTTGTTATTTTATTTAGGTTTATAGGACACTAATGCCTCAAGTTTGTTCACCCACAGTGGCAGACTCTATCTTGATTATCAAAATTAAAATGTTCTTACTTTTTAGAGTCAAAATAATGCATAAAAATATGGCAGTCAACTTCCTCGATTCATTCACAGAATCTATGTCCTTTTGAGTTGTCTTTAATTTTCCTCTGGAATAAGGTCAATCTCTGTTTATGAGAATTCTACTGTGCTCTCCAGTGTTCCAGGGATCAGCAAACTAATAACCCTGCCTAATCATTCCTAATGTTGTCCTATTATCCCCATATCACCAAGATTTTTTTCTGCTTCCCTTATGTTGCTTATTTATGGGAAAGGAAAAATTATGGACAAGTCAAAATAATATACAAGAAATTATGAAATATTTTCCTTTATAGCAAGTGTTTATAAATGAATTTCATATTTTCCCAATTTTAATTATTACTGAATTGTGCATACAATCTTAAGATGCTGACTCATGATCTTTCAAGAGTTTTTGCATCCCTTCAAGATCCAAGGTTCTAGGTTACAAAACCACTGGTATAAAAAACATAGGGTTCATGGTCTAAGATCATGATTTCATGCTGGTCTGGCATTTAGGAGGTTGAGCTAATGTCTCAACCTCTTAGGGCCGCATTTTCTCATCTATAAAATTAGGGCCATATGCCCTGATTTAAAGTATGTTGCTGACAGAATTAAAACCAGTGGCACATATAAAGTGTTGGTGTTCAGTAAATGTTATTTTGCATCATTTTACACGTGCACCTCATTAAATCCCCATAGCAAACTTGTAAAGTCAGTACTATTAGTCTCCTAATTAAGAAAAGAGAAAGTGGCAGAGCCTGGCCAGATCTCAGTTGAGTTCATTGAGCTTTCAAATCGGTACAGAGACTAGTTTAGGAAACACAAAGAATATACTTCCATGGATAGATATAGGTTGCTACATGTTGAATCTGTGGGAAAATAACATTCATCTTCATTTTTTCATACCTAACTATAAATGTAAACTACATTAAACATTCATAATCCTATCAGATTGTATGCCCTCTTTTATAACAGTAGTTTATAGTTTGCAACACTCCCTCTAATATCCTGAAATAAAATCTTCAGATAACGGACTGAAACCCATAAATTCAAAAAGTATATCTTTATATGATACTCCACTGTAATATAAATTTTAAAATGTAATTATTAATTTGTAGTTCAAGATAAAATGCTCAGGTTACCCTATTTGTAGAATCACTGGGATTGTGACAGCTACTGATGCAGACCTACTGAAGCCTACTTAACCTGAAGCATATAATATTTCTCCCTAAGTCCAAGAACTCTAATTCATTTGCTTTTATTTTTTAATTAAAATTTTATTTTAAGATAATTATAGATTAACAAGCTTTTGCAAGAATAATACAGCTAAATCTCCTGCACCTTTCACCCAATTTCCAGGAACATCTTGCAGAACTATAGCAAAGTAATACACCAGGATTGACATTGATACAGTTAAGATAGAGAACATTTCCATTACCACGAGAATTCCTTATGTTGCTCTTTTATAGGAATTTTCACTTCCTTCCCATCTCACCTACTCCTTAATCTCTACCAACTACTAATCTGTGTTCCACTTCTATAACTTTGTTACCTTAAGAATGTTATATAAATGAAATCTTACCATACATAACCTTTTGGTGTTGGCTTTTTGCGAGGCCAGTGTAATTCTCTGGAGATTTATCCAGGTCTACTGCATGAATTGTAACCACACAACTGTTCAAGAACATCTGCTTGTTTGTTTCCGATGTTGAGCTATAATGAATAAGGCTGCGTCATGAAGAGGTTTTTGCTTGAAAATAAATTTTCATTTACCTGGGAAAAATGTCCCAAGAGTGCAATTGCTGGTTAAAACTTATCAAGTTTTACTTTTATGGATCATGCTTTTGATATCAACTCTAGGAATTCTTTGCCTACTCCTATATCCTGCAGTTTTTTTCTCTTACTTTTTGGTAATAATTGTATGCTTTCATTGAAATTTGTAGTCATTTCAATTTAATTTTTCCAAAAGGTGTAAGAGATAGATTGAAGTTTATTTATTTATTGACCAATGGATGTCCTATTGCCCCAACAAAATTTGCCAAAAAGGTTATCTTTCTCCATTGATTACTGTAGCTATACATTAAGGCTTGAAATCAAGTAGACCGATCCTCCTACTTTATTCTTTCTCAAAATTGTTTTAGCTAATCTTCATCTCTTGATGTGTAAGAGTTTTATGACTTTGCAGACCAAAAAAAGGGGGAGAGAGGGAAGATAATATTTACTTTGAAAGGTGATTGTGACTATGTGGTTATGTAGATTTAAATACATATGAAGTTCTTAATACAGTAGCTGGCATATAATGTACACTTAGCTTCCTTCCTATTAGTTCCGAACCAACTATCAGAAACCCTTCAAAAATAAATCAAGCACAAAACCGCACCTTTCTTTCCCAAAAATATTATGCTCTCAGTTTTACATAAATTTGTTGTACATACAACTGGGTAAGATATTCTGCGTTACGTAGGAAATATATGCAAAAGAAACAATGCTCAAAAAGAACCAGCTGCAACTCCCACTACATCTGTTGGTAGGAAATAGTTTCTGTTTCCTTCTCACTTCATCAATTTGATATTAAAAAACTCTTGTAAAAACTACAGTTGATTGGGAAAGTTTAATCTTATTCAAATATCAACAGAATTGTCTGATGCCTAACTAAAATTGATCCAGACAGACATTCAATACCAAAAAATACTGTGGTTACAAATATTATCCCACTCATCAGAACCTGTTTCTGAGTAAGGTAATTGTGATCGCTGGAAAAGTGTTCCATTCCACCTTAACTGTACTGGCTTCCTTGCCATTCTTCCCAGTTTCCAGGTATGCTAGAGGAGGATCGGGGCCTTTATTCAGGCTGGAATCTTCCTCCCTCCCACCAGACATGTCTCCCACCACATGGCTCTATCCTTTATCCCCTTCAGGCGTTATTCAAATGTCATCTTCTCAGGAAGGCCTTGTGTGATTAGTTTATTGAAACTATTCCACTCAACTCCTATGTCTAACACTATTCAGTCTCCTTTCCTGCTTCATTTTTCTTCTTGGCTCCTAGTACTATTTAACTTGGAATATGTATATGTGACATATTTGGCTAGATTACTTCACCCATTAGCATGTAAACTCCATGAAGGCCTTTATTTTATTGCAGTATTTTCTGCACCTAGAACAGTATTGGCATATAGCAGTCACTTAAATATCTGTTGAATGAATGATGTAGAGAGGGTTCAAAAAGCATTGGAGAATGTCATGGCTTGACTGTTTTGAATTATAATACTTTAAATCAAAGATCAATGGAAACATTAACAGGAAAGATCTTAACATCAATTTTCTTCCAGGAGAATTTAAACATAAACATATACAAATAGATAAGCATATGCTTTACAAATTCTCCCATTCCCTTCTCTAAACCTCAACCCACTCTCTCTGCCACTCTCCCCTAAAAAAATGAGAGATTAATGAAAAAGTAAACACACTGTGTCCATGGGCCTTTTTCTCTCATCCGACTGCTCAGATCCCAAATTTTAGAGTCTTTCTCGAATCATCTTTTTCTCATTGCTTCCCACTGTCTCCACTGCTATTATCCTTTTAAGCCACAATCAGTTCTTGCCTAAAATATGGCCAATTGTCTGCTAACTGGTTTCCCTCTTCCAAATTTGACCTGCCACAATCTTTATTTCCAAATCAGCTACAATGCAATGGACTGGATTGTCTCCCCACTAAATTCGTATGCTGAAACCCTAACCCTTAATGTGAGATAGGGACATTATGGAAGTAACTCAGATTTAATGAGGTCACAAGGCAAGGGCCCTTATGAGAAAAGACATCAAAGAGGTTGTTTTCTCTTTACTCTATGAGGACACAAGGAGAAGGTAGCTGTCTGCAAGTCAGGAAGAAAACCCTCACCAGATTCTGATCATATTGGCATGCTCATCTTGGACTTCTAGCTTCCAGAACTATAAGAAAATAAATGTCTGTTGTTCAAGTCACCCAGTATGTAGCATTTTGTTGTGGAAGCCCAAGCCAACTAATATGCTGAGAAATTCTTTTAAAAACCTAAGTCACACCATGACGGTCTTCTGAGTAGAACCCTCCAATGGCTCTCCAGTCTTAATCCTAGCAATTGCCTTCAGGAGCCTTTAGTTTCTGGCTCTTTTCCTTTCTAGTCCCATTTTCTTCTACATTCCCCACTCATCATTCCTTTCAACCACACTGGCCAATTACCTAATTCTTGAACGCATCAGGCATGTTTCCATCTCACGGCCCTATACTAGCTGCTCTTTCTAGAACAGCATTCACTGATACTGGTATGATTCACTCCTCATTTCCTTCAAACCTTTGCTAGATGAATATTATCCTTTCAATAAGCATTGCAAACAACACTCCTCACTTGCCCCCATCCCCACCAAATACACTGCTCTGATGATCTTCACTTCTCCAGCTGTTTTTTTTTTCCCCTGTGTGCTTATCCCCTTCTAACACATCATATAATTTACTACTATGATTATATTTTATTGTCTGTCTCCCTGTTAGAGTGCAAACTTTTGTTTGCTTGGTTCATTAACTATCCTGAGCACTTGGATCACTGCCTAACATATAAAAGACACTCAATAAAATCCATTAAGTAAAACTGACTGAGAAGCCAGCAGCCTGGGTTCCAGTCCCAATACTGCCCCTACCACGCTATATTACTTTGGCTTTATGTCTGTTTCCTTGTGTGTAACATAAAATCTTTGGATCATATTAGATAGCCTTCTTTCCATGGCTCTGACTCAGTCCTTTCTCATCGATAGGCTGTTTTGTTCATTGCTAGTCTTACTTGATCTTTCCTCTGGCCCAGACTGCTCCACCCTTCATTAAGTATACTTTCTTTCCCACAGCCTCATTCCTTGGTTCATAATGTTGATAATCAGTAAGTATTGAATCAATTGAAGTTATTTTGATCCACTCACAAAAAACCATAAAGGCACTTTCTGACAGGATTATGTCTTTTGGTGTTAAATGGTCTCTAGCTCTAATTTCTAATCCTAAAATCTATGCTGTAATACTATAAGAATTTAAAAAATATCAACCTAGGATTTCTATGATACATTCTCAAGCAGCGTATTTATTACTTATTTACATGAAAAACTGTCACTTCGACTTAGATAACATTAAGTACCTCACTTTTACTCTTTAAATATTCAATATCGGTTTTAAAGATCTCAAGTCTTCATGTCCTCCTTTTGTTAATAACGTAGAACGGATATTTTAGATTCCATTAGCAACTTCTCACTGAAGATATTATTAATGAAACTGAAGTATTGTATTTTACTTATAAAGGTCAATTTAATAGACTTGCAGTTTCAAAGTTAAACCGTACCATCTGTTTTGACTTAAAAATACAGTTATAAATTCTTTTTAGCAACAAGACATTTGGGTTTTAATACTCTGAAGAATTATTACAATAAATCCAAATTAAAAAAAAAATATTCTAGTTCCTAATTATAGAAGAGTGAATCAATAAATTAGATTACCCAAAATAAGATGAGATTTTGGTGATTTTTTTTTAGCATATATTTACTGAGCACCCTAATGCACAGGTATTGATTTGTTGCCTAATATTAAAAATTAAATCGGTCCCTTTTTAAGAGGCTCACAGATTAGTAAGAACTCGTGTTGAATTTATAATGGTTTTAACACAAGGCAAAATTTAAACACAATTCTTTAATAGTTGTATTTCCTTTTTATGTCTTCCCCAGTTAAATCCAAGTAAAAATACGCCCCCCTTTCAAAATAAATATCATTAAACAAATTATCTGTATTTAAGCACAGATAAATATATGGAATTATTTTCCCAAAGATTAGTAGTAGGTCACGAGTGATGCTTGCATAATTTTTAAATATAATCAAGTATACTGAAAAGCATGCTAGTAACAAGTTTCTATTCCTAGAACTAAAACTGAAAAGAAGTGTTGTGAGACACACAAATGAAGCCAATACGTTTTACCAAGGACTTGCCATTTTTCTGCAGGATGTTCCCAAACAGTTCCTGGAAAGGGAGGTTGCCCTATCGGGTCCTACAAGTAACCTATGTGGCAGCATCTCTTCCCAGCGTAAGGCCTAAGCACACAAGCTCTTCCTTCCATCTACAAACACAGAAAACCGCGACTGGAGAAGTTATATGATTGGCTAAACCATGAATGACGCAACATAATCCACGCCCACTGAGACTCTGCCTTTCCTAGACTGGCTCAGATTACGCTTTCCTATTGGCCCCTACAGCAAGAGAGGGACAATTGTTTAAGTCGACCTCTGGGTCCGGAACCGCGGGTAAAGATGGCGGCGGCCAGGTGTTGGAGGCCTATGCTCCGCCGTCTGAGCCTTTCATTGCACACCGCGGCTGATGCCGCCGCCACGGCTACAGAAACGACCTGGCAAGATGTCGCAGCGACCCCCGTCGCGCGGTATCCGCCGATTGTGGCCTCCATGACAGCCGACAGCAAGGCGGCACGGCTGCGGCGAATCGAACGCTGGCAGGCGACGGTGCACGCTGCGGAATCGGTAGACGAGAAGCTGCGAATTCTCACCAAGATGCAGTTTATGAAGTACATGGTTTACCCGCAGACCTTCGCGCTGAACGCTGACCGCTGGTACCAGTACTTCACCAAGACCGTGTTCCTGTCGGGTCTGCCGCCGCCCCCCGCGGAGCCCGAGCCCGAACCCGAACCCGCGCTGGACCTCGCGGCGCTGCGTGCCGTCGCCTGCGACTGCCTGCTGCAGGAGCACTTTTACCTGGGGCGTAAACGGCGCGTGCACCGTTACGAGGAGAGCGAGGTCATATCTTTGCCCTTCCTGGATCAGCTGGTGGCAACCCTCGTGGGCCTCCTCGGCCCACACAACCCGGCCCTGGCCGCCGCCGCCCTCGGTGAGCCTTGGATCCCCCAGGGCGGAAGGGAGAGATGGGGATTGTACTGGGTTACTCCGTCACAGATTTACCCCTCGTCATTTCTTTCTCTCTGCTTCGTTCTTCTTTTCCTAGTCCTTTCGTTCCTATCTGGGGTGACCTAGTTTTGTAACAGTCACTGCGTTAGGAATCTAGAGACTACGTGTTTGTAGCTGTGCTAACACCTACCAGCTCTTCAACTCTAGTAGCCTGAGCTCTCCAGGATTCCAGTCCTGGACTCTACTTTGTGAGTGTTAAGCCAAATGGAAGAGCAGTGGTGATGAAGAGAAAGGCCACTTAAGAGAGTGGGGCGGGCCAGGTTTCCTTTTTGCTGTTCCACTAGAAAGCTGTGTGACGGTGTGTCACACGGCTGAGTAGTATTCTTTGTAGCTTAATTTTAAATTTAGTGTGCCTTTTCTTTTTCTTTAGTAACTTTTTTTTGCTTAATTTTTCGCATTTTACGCTAGTGGTTCTTCGTTGTAGAATTGTGAAGATTAAATGTGAAGATTAAATGAAATATTAACTAAGATACCTAACGTTTACTATTTATGTGCTAGGCCCTATTCTAAATTTTATATGTGCCAACTTATTAATCCTCACAATAACCGTTCACGATAGGTAGCAATGTTTTGGTAAATGCAAAAAAAAGACCAAAACGTAACAAACTGAGGCATAGAAACGTTAAATGGGTTAGCCTGAGGACCCTATAGCTAATAGATTGGCGCAGGGTGGGGAATCAAACTTCAAACCCCCATTCCAAGTTCCTAGTAAACAATCAGCAGCTTCTGTGTAACTGCTCAGGGCGGACATGAAAAGTAATTAACATATAGATAATTTTAAAAATTATTGTTTTTGACGCGTTCATCATTTTATATCTTCTACGAAGTAGATGTCTTAATATTGAAGTAATGTTAGGACTGTAGATGTGTGCTCAACCTAGCCTTGCTGTGTAAGTGTTTTTTCCCTTCCCCAGTTGAGAAACAAGTCTTGAGGAAACCGTCATGAACTTAGACTACTCCTGATGGATGGCCTAGAAAACCTATTTAACTTTGTCAAGACCTAGGTTCCTCTTCTATAAAATGGAGATAATGAAAAGTATACATACCTTTGGGAGTTATTGTGAAAATTGAATTGGTAGTTCATAAAATATTCCTATTTTTGTTTATGGTGAATGATACTCTTGTTAGTCTTATTTTCTTTTATTACTCCTAATGAGAAATCTCTTTGGTTAATGTTCAAAGTAATGATGGCACAAATAGACAATAAATGTTTGAATGTTATATTTAAGTCATAATAGTTAAATTGTCACATAACCCAGACTCTTACCTCCAGCATTCTTAAGTTATCATTTGCTAAGTTAGTACTCTTTAGTGTTCTAATAGTAACCAAATTTATTTAGATGATCAGATGAAAAAAATTTTGAGTATCTTTTTGATAGATTATAGACGTCCAGTTCATTTTTACTGGGTGCGTGGTGAAGAAATTATTCCTCGTGGTCATCGAAAAGGTCGAATTGATAACTTGCGATACCAGATAGATGATAAACCAAACAACCAGATTCGAATATCCAAGCAACTCGCAGAGGTAAGGATTTGTTGTGATTATGTATCTGTTGATATCTCACGTAGGATCTGTCATAGGCAGGTTAAGTAATAGTAGAATAAAATGTTTCAGATGGATCTCTTGCCTTTCAGGTTTCCTTTTTGAAGACATCACATCTCAAAAATCTTTTTAGCTTTTTTAATCTGCTATGGTATACTCCATAAAGGTCAGATAATCATTTTAACAAAAACAGGTTAAGGTGTTATTTTGCCGGACCATACAGATCTATGTTTCTCTTAATATAAAAATTCTGAAAAAGTTTATGATTGTAATTTACTAGACTGCACTAGCTAGTCATAAATCAAGGAAGTTTAACACTTATCAGCTTGGCCATTTTACATATTTACAGTTCTTTTGGAGGAAAGTATATTTTGAGTATTGTCTATGCTTTCGTGTCAGGGTTGACGTACTTTTTCTGTAAAGATCTGGATAGTTAATATTTTAGGCTGTACAGGCTGTAAATCTCTGTTGCAAGTGTTCAGCTCTGCTCCTACGGTGCAGAGTGCCATACACAGTTTATAAATGAGTTTGTGTGGGCTGTCTTCCAGTAAAACTTTACCTGTAAAAACAGGTGGCTTGCTGGATTTAGCCCATCATTCAATGATAGTATTATCAAATCATTTTGTGAAACCACCTCATTTTAAGATTTTTAAATTTAATGAGTGTGAGTAAAATACATACTAACGTTGCTGTGAATTTACTATGTCTTTTCTTTTTCTTTAAGTTTGTGCCATTGGATTATTCTGTTCCTATAGAAATCCCTACTATAAAATGTAAACCAGACAAACTTCCATTATTCAAACGGCAGTATGAAAACCGTATATTTGTTGGTAAGTTTCTCTTTTGACATATTGTACTATAAATGTGTTCAAAGTGTCCTATGCGAATTTGGAGTATTGACTACAATGAGGAATTAATTCTTGATTACCGA
>NC_045437.1:43975104-44116614 GCF_002776525.5 Piliocolobus tephrosceles
GAATTTGGAGTATTGACTACAATGAGGAATTAATTCTTGATTACCGATAGGTTTACATAGTCCATGAGCAACATAATTCATAATCTCAGGTTACTGCAACATGCATAAACACTGGAAAGAAAATATTGTTTAGGTTCGTTATTTGAAATATTACTTGTTTCTACCGAAATAGCAGTATTTAACTTTAGAAAATAGGCTTTGTTGACTTATTAGAGAGAAAAATAAATTTATGTTTTTTTAAAAGTACAAACTTTTAGAACTGGACTTGAGATAGCAGTTGGCTTTTTTAAGTGTTCTATTTGCACCATGCATGGTGGTAAGATCAGGAATTCACAAATTCATAATGCCTGATGTCTGCCCTCCCTCGTGCAACTTATTTTGTCATTTTTTTCTTCCTTTGTTAATTTCTACCCAATGTGAAGAAGTCTTAAGAAGGTTTTATACTAGCTCTCCAGACCTATTTTATCAGCCTCTTCTCAGTCACTGTGGTCTTAGGGAGTGACCTGCAAGGAACTCCTTGTTGAAAAGACTTTACCACTAAAATCAAGAATGTCAGCATTTCATAAAATGTTGCTACTTTTTTTTTTTTTTAACTTAGAAAAGTAGTGTAAAAATAATTTTTAAAAATTAGGAACAAAGCGTGTAATTATTTCATTAAATACGTTTTTAGAGTCTTGAAGTAGTTGTATCCTCTTGGTTAATATGACAAGGAGACAACCATAGCTAATCATGACTAAAGGATTTGAGAAAACAGATAATAGAAATTTTGAATAACTTTTCTATATATTCTTACAACGTCTTCCTTGTTTTGATGGGCTTTATGATAGCTAGCAGATTGAGAAATTATGCTTTTCTGTGAAATTTAATTTTATTATGATCCATACGATATATAAGTATATTAATATTCCTACTTATGTATTTAGAGTACTGAGAATATGATGTATAAAGAAGGAAAAAACGGCGCAAATACTGAAACATGTGCTCCAGATGTTCTACATGTTTATTTCATCTGAAATGTTTTTCTTTGCTCTTCAGGCTCAAAAACTGCAGATCCTTGCTGTTACGGTCACACCCAGTTTCATCTGTTACCTGACAAATTAAGAAGGGAAAGACTTTTGAGACAAAACTGTGCTGATCAGATAGAAGTTGTTTTTAGAGCTAATGGTATTGCAAGCCTTTTTGCTTGGACTGGAGCACAAGCTATGTATCAAGGTAAAAACTAATTTTATAGCATTTTCTTTGAAGATATTTGTAACATTCTAAGAATATAATGGTTAAAATTGTTTTCTTTGGGTTGAAACATAGGTTGAATCTTAACATCTTTAAACTTTTACATTGGCCCAAAGTATAGTTGTTTTAAAATCCATGTTTAAATACTATACAGTTGAAATCTGACACTGAGGTAATTGTTTTTATCTTTTACTTTGACCATCTCCTGTGTGAATGTACTTTTGCACACATTTTAAAGACTGTAGCCAACTAAGTCAACCCTTTCTAGATGATAATAGCTTTCAGAAGGTAGAAAAGGTAATGGTTTTGTGTATTAAACATTTATATTAAATCAATGGCTATCCTATGTAATTTCTTTAAAGGTTATATCCAGGATTTGAATTAGGAGATTGTTCATTCAGTAAACAGTAACTGCTTTTTTATATGCTATACTCTGTTCAAGATGCAGTGTTGAGTGAAACAGATCCTGCTTTCTTAGAGCTTATATTATAGTGGGGCGGGGGGGCGGTGGTAAAAGATAATAAATGTGTAATATTTATAACTAGTGGTAATACTATGGGGAAGATACTTTAGCATAAAGAGTAGAATGATTTATGGGGGGCAGGTATAAATGAGGTATGGAGAAGAATTTATTTTTTAAAAGTCATTCAGGGGAGGTCTCTAAAAATGACTTATCCTAAGACCTGAATGGCGAGGAGCTGCCTGTGGACAAATCTGGAGGAAGACACTTCCAGGCAAAAGGAGCAGCAAGTAAAAAAGTCCCTGAGGTGGGAACAGGCCTGAAATATTTAGGAACAACATGAAGGGTAATGAAGAGTGGGACAAGGAGAATGATGTAGAAGGACATAGCAGAAGCCAAAGGCTATATGTTACAGGACTATTAGAGCTCATTGTGGGGCGTTTGGATTGTATTCTAAAACCTGAAGTCATGTAATACATGTTTTTTTTTTTTAACGTATATATGTATTTTAACCTTATACTCGAAATTGACTTAGATTTCTATAACAGAATTGAATAGAGAAAGTGGGAGTAGGAGTAGACGGAATTAGACAAAGAAAGAAGTAACTTTCTTGACGATGGTAGAATGGCACTTTATTTTTGAAAGATAAAGTACTTCTTTTTACAATAAAATTAATTCCTTATGTTAACAGTGTTATTCATTTGCTATCTCCATTAAAGATGACGTAAGATACGTGTGGAGAAATAAAGTTACTGCTTGGTAGTTGGGTAATGACATAGTACCAGATGTAGAAGGCATCTGCATAAATAGAGCTTGCTGCTCTTAGATGAAGCAAATAAGGCTGACGTTGTTGAAAAAGATTAATCATGAGATTGAGGATACTAGAAGGGAGGAAAATATTATTTGTGCAGAAATGAAATACAGGGTTAGAATGGAGATAATAAGGAAACTTTGAGGTCTTCAGGGATTTTGTTACATAAAGTATCTAAGTTGTAGGAGGTATTTGATACCCTCTAATGTCTAATGTGTTTGTTTTGTTTGGGTAAGATATATTCTGTATGTAAATTTCAGCATAACTTTTTTCTACAGGATTCTGGAGTGAAGCAGATGTTACTCGACCTTTTGTCTCCCAGGCTGTGATCACAGATGGAAAATACTTTTCCTTTTTCTGCTACCAGCTAAATACTTTGGCACTGACTACACAAGCCGATCAAAATAACCCTCGTAAAAATATATGTTGGGGTACACAAAGTAAGCCTCTTTATGAAACAATTGAGGATAATGATGTGAAAGGTTTTAATGATGATGTTCTACTTCAGATAGTTCACTTTCTACTGAATAGACCAAAAGAAGAAAAAGCACAGCTGTTGGAAAACTGAAAAAACATACTTGATTGAGAACTTTGGGAATATTTAAATTTTACTGAAGGAACAGTAATGAGATTTGTAACTGTCAACTATTAAATACATTGATTTTTGAGATAAATATTTCTTATGTCAGCCTGTTATTAGATCTCTTACTCTGCTGAAATTCATCACTGAAAGATTTACTTTTAGTTACCTTTTATTGATTTAAAAATAATTTCATTTGTGTATTGCTAACTGATAAGACAAATTGAGTTATTGAGCTATTAAATGCACATTTTAATATAAATGCAGAAATCCCAAATAAAATACTAACATACTGAATTCAGTAATTAAAAGAACCCACTGCCGCTGGGTGCAATGACTCACGCCTGTAATCCCAACACTTTGGGCAGCCAAGGTGGGTGGATCACTTGAGTCCAGGAGTTTGAGACCAGCCTGGGCAACATGGCAAAACCCCATCTCTACTAAAAATACAAAAATTAGCCCGGCCTGGTGGTGCATGCCTGTAATCCCAGCTACTCCGGAGGCTGAGGCGCAAGAATTGCTGGAACCCAGGAGGCAGAGTTTGCAGTGAACCAAGATTGTGCCACTGCACTCCAGCCTGGGCGACAGAGCAAGACTGTCTCAAAACAAAGAGAAGAACCCACTACAGCAGAGTAGAATTAATCAATTCAGTAATGGACTAATGTTAGGAAGTAATGCTAATACAGAACATTAGCTGTTCAAAGGAGAAAGAAGGCTTTGATAGAATTCTCAATCTTGGTTTTAAAAGAAAAGATAGATATTAATAGGACAGTATAATGGTGAAACATAAGGGATAACCCCATTGAAATCAAATTACTCTAAGCTTTGAACTTTACATGCTTTATTTGCTAATCCATTCCAAGTGCCTAGATTCATAGAAGTAAGAAATCAATAAATGTTGGTTGAATGGATGTGAATTAATGAATTTAAGGTAGTCAACCTTTTTAGTTTAAGATCTAGTATATCTTCTTATTTACTTGCCTTTTTTTTTTTTTTTTTTTTGAAACAGAGTTTTTACTCTTGTTGCCCAGGCTAAAGTGCAATGGCACAGTCTCAGCTCATATCACCTCCGCGTCCTGGGTTTAAGCGATTCTCCTACCTCAGCCTCCCAAGTAGCTGGGATTAATTACAGGCATGCACCACCATGCCTGGATAATTTTTTGTATTTAATAGAGACGGGGTTTCACCATGTTGGTTAGGCTGGTCTTGAACTCCTGACCTCAGGTGATCCACCCACCTCGGCATCCCAAAGTGCTGGGATTACAGGTGTGAGCCACTGTACCCGCTGTATTTACATCTTTTATTTCTCAGCAAAGTTTAGAGTTTCTTTTTTCTCCATGCATTTACTATGTATGCCTACATTTTTGTGTAGTTGGAAATTGATTTTCTTTCCAATTTTATACTTCTTTATAGTTTTTAAAAGTGGCTTTATATAGGTGATACTGATAGCTCTATACTTATTTTGTAAAAGACCAATTTAAGTTGTTCATTAAAGCCAATAATTTTTCAGCTGATTCTCATGAGGTGTATATAACCAATCTGATTTAGGTTCTTCTGAAACTGCTGATAATGGATAGCCATTAGTCCCTACATAGCAAAATCCACTGGACAGTTTTCTGTATTGTACTCAGTAAGGTCTGACACATTTTGCATGGTTGACCACTCCTTCGTTCTTAAAGTAATCTTTTTATTGCCTTCAGTGAAACATGTTCTTGGTTTGCCCTCTATCTCATTGGCTATTCTGTCATATTTCTCTTTGCTGTTCTTCCTCTTACTTTTCTTCAAATATTGATGTACTTTTTTTTCTTTTCTAGACTCCATTTTTATTTAACCACACTCTCCCTAGATGATTTTATCAAATTCCGTGGATTTAAATATATTTGTAAGCACATTCAAATTTAGTTTGGTTTCAACTTTGTGTTTTGTATCTGAATGATAAGCATCAGCATTGTAACTAAACAGACTGTGTGATTAAGATTATGGACAATTTTTCCCTCTAATTATCTAATTTTCATAATTACCCCCCAGAATGTGAGAGCATTATTTTTATAATCAAAGTATTTTAAGAAACTAGTTGAGTGGACTCTAATATGGAACCATCAACATGTATCAAATTCCACCTAATTATAAGCAAATTCATTATGAAATTGTATTTGAAAAAGCATTTCATGATTACATTTGTTATTTAAGAAAATGTTATTTAAAGAAATTTACGTAAGTTTCATTATACATGTATTTTAGCTTACTCATCTCTGGAAATGGAAAACTTAGATACTAGGCAAGAGGGCTTTAGATTTTTTAATGAGATATTTTAATAGACCAGTACCTAGGTCTTAATATTTGGGTTTTTCAAAAATTTACGTTAAAACCCTAATCCCCATGATTATAGTATTAGGAGGTAAGGCCTTTTGGAAGGTGACTGGAGCAGGGCAGCACCTTCATGAATGGAATTAGTGCCCTTATAAAATAGACCCAAGGGAACTTTTTCATCCCTTACACGCTGTGAGAACATGGTGAGAAGGCACCATCTATGAGCCAGAGGATAGATCCTCACCAAACACTGAATCTGCTGGTGCCTTGATCTTGGACTTCCTAGCCTCCAGAACTGTGAGAAACAAATTTCTGCTGTTTATAAGCTGTTCAGTTAATGGAATTTTGTTATTGTAGCCCAAATATACTAAGACAACCAATATAGTTAAAATTACTATGCCTATTGCACTTTATGTTAAGTTCTAGTGTACGTTGTGTAATGCTTACATTAAATAAAAGGTAAGGTTAATTTACATAAAACATGTTTAGGTAGGATAATTGTAAAAATTATTAGAGAAATTGGTAAAATTGTGGCTTTGGATAGAGGCAGGAGAAAGAAAAGAGCAAGGCACTAGTGAGAAAAATTGCCATGGAGAATATTGAGAATAGATCCAAAGAGACCTACAGGTTTACAACATTAATATTGGCCAATACTTGATTGGACAGTTTGAATTTTTCAACCTGAAAGGGCTTTGTTCCCCAAAGTTTGGTAAGGAGATTTTATAAAGACAAACAATAGCAATAAAAAATAATCAGGGAAGATTAAGAGATTTCATAAGGAGCAAGAATTTATAGGTAATATTTCAAAGGTATAGATATGATTACTATTTTGGTGAATCATAAGCACATAGTAGACTGAAATTCAACTGCAGCTACTGTGCAAATAAACATATCTGTGATTATGGCTTATATCGGGTTGGAGACCCGGGCTGTAAGCCATTCTTTTTAGTACAGATTAATCTCCATCTCTCAATCACAGTTCTGTTCTTTTCCTCTGTGGGAAATACTGAATTCTGTTTCAGATTTTGATTGTCTTTTGTTTTCTTTGTCATCCAACAGAATTGCACATTTCACTTTGTAACATTTTTATAAATAGCGTTTGACACCTGAAACTGGCTTTTGAGTCTTCTATAATAGTTTGTGTAGAAGTCTGAGGTTTAATATTATGATGGCCTTATTCATACTGTAGAAATACATACTGCAGCAATATGCACCCAATAGGTGCATCAATAGGCTTTATAAATGAACTAGCTAGATTTTTAATTTTGATTTTAATTCTTGGTTTGAATTACTAAAAGCTATCTTGACCTTAGAAAAATGGAAGCTTACATGAAGTTTAGCCACTTACAAAGTATTTCTTTGTGTCTCCAGTTCATGTGAAACCAGACTTTTATTTACAATATTTATGTTATGAGCACTTTTATTAGGATCTTTCTAAGACTTTTAAGAGTTTTCTCTCAGTCATTATTAATAGTACTAATAAACAAGGTGAACAGGATTTAAAACTGAAAGGAGCATCAGAGATAATTGAGCTTTGTTTATGCCATTCATTGTTACCTTATGCAATGTCTTTTGTTTGTTTTTTAATTAATTGCCAATATTTAACAAGAGGATCATAGAACATTCATTATTCCAGATTCTCTTGAAAAACTGGAAGATCTGGCAACTCCGGGTTTATGTTCTTGCATGTTAGCAATATACAGGGGCTGGAATTACCTGCTCTGAGTCCCTTTAGATGTGCATACTGTCTCCAATTGGCCACAGTTCCCACCACTTCTCATTTCTCCTCTCTTGGCCCACATCATTGGGCCTGTCTCACTAATTTCTATTAAATATTTTGTTACTAAGGCCATTAGTTTATGACCCATGAGGCCAAGACAGCTGATAAGAACTTGCATTATTAGTGGCAAAATTATACCTTTATGATTACTTACTAGATTTTAAAAATCTCACTTTTCTAACAAGAGGTATTATGATAATCACAAGTTCAAAAGCAAGTTCATTTGAGATAATTAAAACCTCTAGTCTTTGGGTTGGAGGGTGATAAAGTTATCTGGCGAAATATATGAACTTCTGGTACCTTCGTCTTCTGCTAAATGAATGGTAAAATGAATCCTGATTTGTTTTGTTTAGGCAGTTTACTTATGAAGTTGGGAGAATTTTTTTTTTTTTTTTTTTTTTTTTTTAAGTACTGAGTCTGTCTCTGTTTCCCAGGCTCAAGTACTGTGGATTTTGGCTCACTGCAGCCTCCACCTCCTGGGTTCAAGCAGTTCTCCTGCCTCAGCCTCCTGAGTAGTTGGGAGCCATCATGTCTGGCTAATTTTTGTATTTTTAGTAAATGGGGTTTCACCATATTGGCCAGGCTGGTCGTGAACTCCTGACCTCAAGTGAGCCGCCTACCTGGCCTCCCAAAGTGCTGGGATTATAGGTGTGAGCTACTGTGCCCGGCCTGAGGTTGGGAGAAATTTTGTCCATTTCTCTAGAACCAAAATTGGCAACCAGAAAGTATTTGGATGTTACACAAAGTATTTAGTTTCCCTTTCTAGACTAAATTGGGTTGTTTATAGCACCCCTATCTCCATTTGAGAAAAATGGTTAGGATGCTTCTGCAGGGATGAGGCTTTATTAGAATAGAGAAGGTGCCCAAATAGTGGTTCAAACACAGGCTGGCTAATAAGCTGTGAGGTGACTTACCAAAGAACAGACAACAACAACAACAAAAACTCTTGAACTTCTGCTTTCAACTTCTACTTTATGATAGATTATTTGGTTCAATCTTCCTGGTTTAACACCTGATTACAGATCACAACAAACATCTGCTTGAATGTGTTGGAAAGGTGATGATTCATTGCCAGGCTGATGTATTAAATAAAATGGAAATCCCAAAAGTTGAACTTGCTATTGGACCTGCTTTTGCTCTGGAGGGGGGATTTGTTAGCCAAGAAGAGGCTGAAAACGTGTAGTGTTTTAATACCTTGGGAGACTAGAAGGATGAAAGTTAGAAGTATAGGACCTCCAAGGTTGTGACTCTGGTAGAATTTTTTGGTTAGAGATCCTGAAGGACAGCATCCTAGGGATAATGGTGAAACAGAAGTAGACCATTCACATCGAGTGTAGTTTAAAATCAAATCATCAAGGTGGCTTAGTAAATTGTGAGATTTTGGAAGTGGACTAAGGTGACCTTAGATTTCTAATGCCCCTAGGAACCTGAAAGATATAAGCTTGGAGGAAGAATATTTTCCTAGGCCTCAAATTATTTGGGTACTTTTTCAAATACGGTATCTCCACATATCCTGGATACAGGAGGAGAAAGACGGAATGAAAACTGGCAGAAACAGTAGACCCAAAGGGGCACCAAATAATTGCATTGTGAGATAGACTTTAAGACTGTATTCAAGGAGATGAAAGATGGAAAATTTCCTTATAGAATTGGAAACTATAAAAAAGTCACTTCAGATTTGTGGGAAAAAAAAAAAAAAGCCAAATATAAATTTGAAAACTAGAAAAACTAAACCGTAAAAATTAAGAACTCCAAATGTGTTAGTTATCTATTGCTGTGCAACATATTGCTCAAACTTATTGACTTAACATACGTTTATTATCTCAGTTTTTGTTGGTCAGGAATCCAAGCATGGCTTAAGTGGGTTCCCTGCTTTAGGCTGCAATCAAAGCATTGGTTGGGGTAGTCTCTTCTGGAGGCTGAGCTGGGGAAGGATCTGCTTCAGATTTATGTACTTGCTAGCAGGTTCTTGGACTGAGGACCTCAGTAGCTTCCTGGCTGTTGGATGAAAGCATTCTTCAGTTCCTTGTCCCATGGACCTCTCCATTAGGGCAGTTTACAACCTGGCAGCTTGCCAGAGGGAATCTATAGAGCCTGTAGAGTGAATCTGCTAACAAGACAACTGAAGAGAGAATTAACCAAACTGAAAATGAGAAAAAAAATATTTAGAATTAATGTCTTTGGAAACTTTGACACCATTACTCTGCCATCACCAGTAAGGCGGAATTGAAATATACCCATGCTGAGAAACAATGGAAGTAGTGTGAAGAAAAG
Source organism: Piliocolobus tephrosceles (assembly GCF_002776525.5). Taxonomy (NCBI): domain Eukaryota; kingdom Metazoa; phylum Chordata; class Mammalia; order Primates; family Cercopithecidae; genus Piliocolobus; species Piliocolobus tephrosceles. The sequence goes on from NC_045437.1 coordinate 43,984,550, forward strand.
GATAAATAAGGATATATTTTAATTGAATGTAGGCGCTTAGAAATAAGGACAGTATTAGGGAAGGAAATGGGTTATTAAACTAGACATTTAGGAATCCTCTTCATACTTATTCAGGACACCAGTGGGTACCCAATCTATACTGTTTTTACTGATTTTTGCACAATTTGCTGCTCAGCAGATATTTTCAATGCGGATTGGTAATATGTCAGTGGATAACCAGTGGAAATGTATGTCAATTACTATTGCACATAATATCTTGTTTTTATATGTTGCACAGAATTTTCAAGGTGCTGATGTCATACTTATTTCTGAGCACTGTAAAGTTTTCTTTGAGAAATAGATGTTTATTTTTAAATTGCATCGTCTCATGGGAGGGTAACATTTGTAAATATACTTCAAATTAGTGTTGTTCCCTCTGCTTTATTTTTCCTGACTCAGAAACACAGAGTGCTTTTGACTGCTGTGTCGGGGCCATGTTTTCTGCAGACTTGAACCCAAGCCACGCCCTTTAGTGTTCCCAGGCACGGATAAACTTGTTTAGGCTGCCTGAAACACTGAAACATCAAACGTGTTGTTAAACACATAAATACTAGCCCCAACCCTGAACCCAATTCCTTAAGCTCCCATATAAACTCCTTGTCTGATTCCCCATATGGTTCCCCTATGGTTCCACAGGTTAGAACGTCTCGTTTCTCCCTGTCAATCATGAGGACTAATGCAGCACACAATGTATATAGTACTAATAAAGGCTTTGGACTTATCACTCGGTGTTTAGTGTTTCCTTCTTCGAAATCCCGACTGGTCTCATCTTAGGTTGGTTTGGGGCAGTCCCTTGTGGGAACTCTCCTGCTATTCTCTCTGGTTTTGGGCCTTCCTGCAGCTGTGGTTTTGGTCAGCTGGAACAAGCATATATTTCAATAAATACATTTTTTGAATGTTCAGAAAACAACATGACACAACTGCAGGTTGAGAGCCAGTTTTAGTTTGTCCCATAAGCTTTCTGTCTTTGTTCAGTTTAGTTATAATGGAGGAAACCTCTTTAATGTTGGCAGGATTTCTTTAGAAAAAAATCATTGCTGTATCTGAAAGACCAGTTTCAACTGGCAAAATTGGACAAAAGCAGCAATTTGAAAAACCAAGTTACCTATAAGTTGACAAAGTCCTCTATAAACTAAGTCATTATATTTCTCCTTTCAAATAAACCATTGTAAATTTAATGTTCATATCAGTTGCATATTAGTTTCCAGCTGGATTCATGCTGAATAAAGTCCAGAAACCTTCGTTGTGATTCAAATAGATGCACAGGAAGTTGGGAAGGAAAAGAAAAGCATATGGTGAGTAAATTTCTTCATGCCAGGTATTACATTAACATTAAAGCAGCCAACATTCAGCATTCCTATTCATTTGGAACTCGATGAGAACATTCAGTTACTTATCACTGACTACTTAAGGGGACATATGCCTATTTATTTACAATGCTCTGTAGAAGCATCCAGTAACATTTATGAATTTATTTGTATATATCAAATAGTATCTTATGTTCTAATGAATTTTATCCATTTCAGGTGGAGAATGGATTATTTAATTCTGAAAACTAAATTTTCATATAATTTTGTTTTTAATTTTGTTTTCATTTTTAAAATGTAAGATTTTTGTTATTGCTGTAAAATACATGATCATTACAGAAAATCTGAAAAAACAGTAGAGAAGATAATCTCATACTGTTAACGTTTTGGTATCTTTTATCTATGGATTTTTGTTGATATTTTATGTTTTTCAGGTCATACTATAGATAAAGGTTTTTACATTTGTGTTTCATAATCACTTTTCCCCATTATACATTTCAGTATTCCATAAGTAGTCTTTATGTGTATTTTGTAGGTAATTGAATATAAAATTATTGCAAAATTAAACACTAAAAAAATACATGAAATTTTCATAATAAGTTCACACTGATTACAGGGGGAAAAAGAATCACAACTTTTTTCTATTATTAAAAAAACGCAAGCATGATAATTGTATAAGATTAGCTCATGTGGGTGTAAATATATTTAATGTTGGAATAGTTCACAAGTACACAGATGATTAAATCCTGACTTCCAATATATTTGCAAGATTTCCATATCTCACCACCTGGGTGTGATTCATAATCAGATAAATAAAGGATCTGTGTATTTGGAAAGTCTTAAAAGAAGTAAAAAATATGTATATAATTATCCTCTGGTAAAGTGTACTTTGTTTCAACCCTTGGTACCTAGAGTGTTTTTTTTTTTTTTTGAGACGGATTCTTTGCTCTGTCACCCAGGCTGGAGTGCGGTGGCACAATCTCAGCTCACTGCAAGCTCTGCCTACTGGGTTCACACCATTCTCCTGCCTCAGCCTCCCACGCCCGGCTAATTTTTTGTATTTTTAGTAGAGACAGGGTTTCACCGTGTTAGCCAGGATGGTCTCGATCTGACCTTGTGATCCACCCGTCTCGGCCTCCCAAAGTGCTGGGATTACAGGCGTGAGCCACCGCGCCCAGCCGGTACCTAGAGTTTTAAATGCCATTTGAAAGAACAATTCTAGAAAAGTTCTATCAGTCTAATTCTCATGCTACCTGAAAATATAAACAAGTTTAAAATCAGTTTGACAGTTGAATCTGAAAGTCTAGACTGAAGTCGTGCTTTAGTCATTAGCTAAGTGACTTAGGACCAATAAAATTTTCTTGATTTTAGTTTCTTCATCGAATATATTGAATGGATTGGACAAGAAGATACTCTAAATCCTTCCTAACATGATGAATCATTCCTTCTAAGCTTCACACTGCAGATGTAATTTGCTGTTAACACTATTTTTTTAGCTTTCTTTTTTAAAACTCCTGTTTCCAAATGACAAAATAATAATATTCTTAAAGAGCCAGAGAATTAATGGGGGTTAGCTTGCCCTTTCACTGAATTTCCTCAGTTGCGATACTTTTCTTTCATACTGTTTTTCACCACAACAATATCCCCTGAGGTTAGACTCATACACTTTTAGAATAAAAAGAAATTTCATTATCAAGTGGAACGAATGATTCAATGCTCAAATGTCCTCCCAAACACTTGCACCAAATGTTCAGTTCCCTCTGTGCTTGAAAGTTAAAGATTTATTACCTCCCAAAACTGCTACTTTCCCAGTTTGAACTATACTGATTATTAGACAATGCTTACTGTGAGTTGAAATCCGTTTTTTGGTAGCTTCTACTCCTTCATTTTAGCTATACCTCTTAAGTATTTAGGAATCTTCTCCATTACTTTTTATCAGGTCGAAGTACATATTTTAGGGTCTTCTGTTCTTGAGGTTTTTTTTTTTTTTTTTTTTTTTTTTTCTTTTTTTCTTTTCCTGTTGGAGGTTTGACACCTATATTTTTCTCTGACATTTTGGGAATTTGCTTCCCAACGTCAAAAATATAATGCTTAACTTTTCCCAATTTGGCCAACATCAACTTTAAGAGTCTGTGGTTATCTTTTACCAAGAGATTTGTCAATTTTACTGTCCCAATCATTTCCTTTTTACTTATTAGAATTAGGCCTTTGTGTAGCTGTTCACCTAATTACTCCCTCTACCTTGTGAAAAAGAACAGGGACATTAACATTTGCTGGGTACCTACTACATGCCAAGCACTTAATTGCAGGCAGTAATGTCATTTAATCTTCAAAACAACTCTCCAAAGGAAGTGTCACTGTCCTAGTTTGATTTCTTGCTTCCCAAATGGAAGGTCCTTTGTATTAATAGTATCTGTCAAATTTCATACAATACTTAAATACGTTCTTGATATGTACTTCAATATAACCAACAGGATGAAGGCAGTATTCGATAGAGTAAAAAATATGATGAATATTTTTAGTGATTTATAAGTTACTTGAGGAAATCATGCTGTTTATGCTTTTCCTTTTTAGCTATGTCTTTGTGAATTTGCTATTTGTGTGTGAATATATATGTTTCGATAATGAAATAACCATATGAAATGGATAATCATATGAAAATTCATTTGTAATTCAATGGATTTTCAGGGATTTTAGGTTGTTTATGAAGGTGGTGGTCGTTGTTGTTTTCTTTTGGAGAGTGGGGAGATTGGCATACAGTTTTAAATTGTTTATGTGGAAGCTGGAAATCTGACTGACCTTGAAGAAAGGAAGAGAGGGACAAAGAAAGGGAGGGAGATACCCCTAAGTGGGAACCTACCAGGACATTCAAAGCAAGAGCAGTAAGTTCTGAATGTGCTGGAACAACCTGGGTGATATGCATGGATATGAGCTGTGGAGGCTGAGTGTTTTAATGATAACTTAGGGAAAGGCGGCATGGCCATGGTATAAAACTCTCAAATCCCAACCCCTAATCCAACTTTAAAAGCTGAGTCTTCTAAAGGGCTCTTGTAACCATGAAAGGACCATAAGAAAGGCAATTCACAGAAAATGAGGCCATGTGGCCAAGAAACATAAGAAAAACAATAAAAGCCCTTAGTCTCAATAGCAATAGAATGGATGCAAATGAATGTAATGAGTTACCATGTCGTTCTTACTGGATTGGAAAAAAATTAGAATGTCTAAATAACATGTATCATCCAAGATGTGGGGAAATGGGAGCTCTTGTACCCTGCAGGCAGGCATTTAAATTGGTGCAACCACTTTGGATTGCTGCTTTGTTGTATCTGGTGCAACTGAAGATGAACATGCCTTGTGACACAGCCACCTGACTTCTAGGTCAATACCCTAATTATATTCTTGCTGTGGTGCACAAGAAGGTATGTGAGCGGTTATTCCCTGAGCACTATTTAGAATAGGGGCAAACTGGAAATCTGTAAATATCTATCAATGAAGGAATAGATAAATTGTAATATGTTCATATAAAATATGTGTGTAAATGAATGGAATTTATAAATATACTAACATGAATGAATCTTAAAAACAGAGTTGGGAGGTAAAAGCAAGCTGTTGAAGAACATGGTCAGTATACTCTCACTTATGTAAGTTAAAAACTCCAAAGAACATTATCTATATTGGTAATGGCATAGACATGTGTGGTAAAATATAAAAATAGTAACTAAAAGCTCTATATGCTTCAGGATATTGTTAGTATGATAAGGCAGGAAGTGGAGAGCATTGAGGTGAGACAGTGGTTATGTTTGGTGGTTATGTTTTGTTACTTTAGTTACATTAGTAACTTAAAAAAAAAAAGGATCCAGAATAATTATAATAAAATAATAGTATTTTAACACTAGATGATTGGTGTATTAGATTTCGTCCACTATTTTCTAAGTTTGTTATGAATGCTTAAAATTTATAGATATGCAGTAAAATTAATGTAAATTGGTACAAATAAAAATAAATGGCATGTGATATATGGCAGTAGCTATGTGTGTGTATGAAAAACAAAGGCAGTCAGGGCAAGTTTCTGGGTAGCATTAGCATGGAGCAATCCTAGGAATATGAAATTGACCTAAATATACAAGCTTGCTTGAGATTCCACAGTTCCAGATGATTGGTGATCTAATACAGTTTTCTGGTTTTATTGACAAAGTAATAGAGACAAGAAGGGTTAAGTGACTTTCTCCAAGTTGTACGTACATTAATGGCAGAGCTTGGTCTAGAATCCAAGTGTTCTGAGTCCTGTCCAGTGTTCTTCCTACATTGCCACAAATGAGTCCTTCATGTATAGCTCATGACTTGCATAAGGTAGGTAATTTTATGAGCTGTTCTTTACAGATTCCCTTTTATTTTATATTCTACTAGGTCTATCTATAGCAAAAGTCATTTAGAAGTGGTGTTAATATTAGCATGCCCAAAGTAACTCTGAGATGATATCATTTACTTCCATATGGGAATTTTCCAGTTAGTATCAAGCTTGAGATTCAAGTGGAAATTCGCTTTCAGGATTTTTTGCAATATAAAATTTATTATGTATTGACCTAGTTCTGTGTACCAAGCCAGGCTCAAAGTAGTAGTACAAGTATGTTGCTATTACACTCAAAAATAAGTTATCTAAAAGTTCTGCTGTTGTCTGTATTAACTACCTGATCTTTTGGATTAAAAGATTGATAGACAGTATTGTTTCTTTCTAACTATAGTTAGGAAAAAAGGAAGTGTTCAAATGCATTTATTACAATCCAGATCATCTTATCTTTTCTTGGCAACCTAGATAAATGGATTTGTGACTAGCAAAATGGAACATTTTTAGTGCTGTCAGATATTTTGTAGAACCACATAAATTTTGTGGAGAATAGGTTATATTTTTAGTAAGGGAATTATTTCCTCTGGAAAAAAGCACTGAACATGGAAGCATTAAAACAGGTGACAAGGAATGGAGATCATTTATTGTACCCACCCTCTCTGTCCTATATAATCACTAAGCATTCCTAGGGGATAGAGTACAAATCTGGGTATTGGGAATTAGATTGTTGCTATTTTGATAATTCCACTTATATCAGTTATTTACAATATGTTATTTCTGCATCTGAAAAAACTGATTTTAATACTAAATAATTCAGAGATACAGAGTGAGAAGTTATTAATTAATGCTTATTAAATATAGTATTTACAAGTCTTGAGTATTAATGTTTCACAATTTAAAATGGTAAGATGTCTGCAATGGAGAGATATTGGACACGGGGGAAAGAAACAAAACATTTAAGCAGGAACTGGCTTTAGTAGGTAATTGGGATCAGTATTGATCAGTATTGAACCTATACAGTGGAAGAGTGACATAGTTTGAATGATATGATTTGGAGGATACAAAGGCCTCTTGAAGGAAATAGTTATTTCTGTTCCATAATGTCTGGGGTCTCAGCTGGTAAAACTCAAATACTGGGAGTGACTCCATACCTAGGGGCTGGGATCATGTGGAGCCATCTTCACTCACAGGTCTGGCAATTGATACTGGCTGTTGGCTGGAATCTTGGCTGGGGCTACTTGACCAGAAAACATACATGTGTCCTCTTCATATGGCCTGGGCTTTCTTAGAGGATGGTGGTATTAGGGTAGTTGGACTTTTTACATGGTGGCTTAAAACTCCAAAAGCCAATGCGTAAAAAGATCTAATGGAGGTTGCAAGCCATTTTTTAACTTTGCCTCAGAAGTTTCATAGTATCTTCTCCATTGTAATCGATTGGTCGAAGCAATTATAAGCCCACCAAGATCCAAGAGAGGGGGTATAGACCCCACTTCTTGATGGCAAGAATATCAAAGAATTTTGGATGCATGTTTAAACCAACATAAGCTACGTGGGTTGAAAGTCACCAAAATCAGAAATGCGCTGTCTGTGAAAATCACTGCCTGTGAAAGGAACTTAGCTCTAACTAAACCACGGCTGCTGCTGGCAGTCCAAGTGTTGTTCTAGAGATTTATCTGAAGTTCTGGCTCTTGTTTCAGGAAGCCCTCCTGAAACATTGATACCATTACATTAGCAGGGACAATAAGGACCCCCATCTTAGGCTCATTACAGGCTTTCTGTTACCTCCTAAAAGAGAGCAGCAAAAATTAGGGGCTTCCTGCGAGCTTACTTGCTTGTCATCACATCAATCTGCTAAAATATTCAATGTCAAACTACTCAATTATCGATGTATGAAAAAAATTTTCAGGTGTAAACACTACTTTTAGTACAATTTTAAGGAATCTCCTTCCTTAACATAAGTCTTCTTATATAATGTGGTCTTCTAGGAGTACTATTTGTGCTTATATGTATACCAGTGCCTTCATGCTTGGCAGTAGGAGAAGAGAAGGGAAGTTGGGACGGAAAAGAGTAGTGATAAGAGAAGATATAAAACTGTTTTTAGTTTTAAATTAAATCCACAAAGACTAAATTTGATGAAGGTGGTGGAGTGTTTGGAAACATCCCAGACGTAATGGTTTTTCAGAGGATGGTTTTCATATTCTTTATATTCAAGTTTGCTTTTTCCTAATAATAAAAAATATAAAGGAGTCAAATATTTTTAGATGCCTACGGATTTTGAGAATCTTATCTCACTCCAGGTTTATTTCTGAACTCTATTATTATTTTCACGTATACGAGACAAATACAATTAAAAATTAAACATAAAATATAGTGTTGCTGCTTTTGCTGTAGCACATAAAGTAAACATAAATGAGTCTCAGTTACACAAACATACAAATAATCATCCATCCAGGAAAATAATTTAAAACAAATTATAGTCAAACAACTGATACTTTTAACTTTTGATATAAAATATGAATTAGATTATAAAAAATCAAGAAAATATTATTACAAACTAGGTATATAAGTGTGTATCTGGAATGAAAATTTGTAGAACTAAAAAGCCACAAAATTCTTTTAGTCTTAGAAATAATAATCTTAAAATTCTTTTAGTAAATTACAAAGCTTTTGTTGTCAAAAAGTACTATATTCTGATTAGGAATTACATTTTCTGTGATCTGTGACATAGACCTCTCCACATGTGCTAACTTTTCCTGAAATGCAAATGAGCAATGTTTATGAAAATAACTTATTTTATTAATATTTGATATTATAAAACTCATTATTTCTCAATTTCTTGAATTTGAACAAAAATATATAAAACAACATATCAGCATGGGATCATGGAATTTTCTGCTGCTAAAATATTTATTTAAGTAGTCATGTTCGCTGGGGATATGCTTTACTTTTAATCAGTGATAATCTGTGGATAGAGAAGTCAGAGTTAGCTGAGGATTCATTTCAAACTGTAGCCTCCAAAGGTTTGAAACTGCACCATCGCAGAGCTTGTCTACAAGATTGAAAATCCTGCTGTTCTAAGCTTTTGATACCTGGTAACAGTATGTCACATTTCTGAGATGTTTTAGAAGAGGAAAAATGTTTTACGAACCATTGCTTTTAACAAACCCTCATATATTAAAATCTAGATTTACATTACAGACAGATAGGGGTAATAGCTTTGTTAAGATATTCCAAACATTTTGCATGTTATTACAAAGCTTCAATGGACATGTGTACCTGAACAATTTTTCAGCCTCTCTCTTCAGTCAGAATTTGCTCCTGAGATGCAAACTCATATCTCCAGACATCTCTACCTGAACATCCCAAATATGCTCATAATCAACATGCCCCAAACTGCATTCATCAGCTTCTTGTCCTTTTCAATATTCCCAAACCAAGGGTTGGCACTACTACTTGCATAGTCTTTCATCTGGACACCTGGGAGTCATTCTTAACTTTCATTCTTCCCTTCCATATCCAGTCAGTCACCAAGTCTTGCAGATTCCTAAAGATGTTTCCAACCCACCATTCATTACTTCCCTTACCAATACTTACCTTATTTCAGATCCCCATCATGGCTCCCCTGAACAATTCCAGGGGTCTTCTAAGGTTCCTTACTGACAGTCATTACCCTCTAGTCAGCCTTCAAAATGCAATCAGAAAGATTCTTCTGGCATACAAACTTTCTCCCCCTGAATGAAATCCGTGCTTCTAACCAAGCCATGCAAGACTTCTTGTTTTCTTTCTTCCCTAAAGTCTTGTCATTTACCTCCTGTGATTTAGCAATCATGATGGAATTGACTTTCACTAAATGCACCAAATTAGCTTTTAGCTTCTTTCCTTTTGTGTTTGCTTGTTTGTTTACCTGCATAGAAAATTGGTTCAAGGCATAGCTTCAGTTTTCCTTGATCTGTGAACCTTTCCCTGGCTCTTCCACAAATTGAGGCTCTCCTCCTATTTATCCCATTATTTACTCACTGTATTGCACTTCATTTTTCCTAGGTTCCTGGAGAGTATGGATTGTGTTTGTTCTTTGTTCAATTGGTAGCACATTTATAAAATGCTTGGTACATAGCAGTGCTCAATAAATATCTGGCTAATGAATTAATATATCCCCTCAATTAGAACACTGGATACAAACAATTAAAATATACTTTACTGTGCAATAATTCAAACTTTGGAGTTACAAATATATTGAATCTCCTACTGGCTTCACTCATAATCAATAAAAATAATTTTAAAATGTAATTTTGTCTGATTTAAATATATTGATCTTCTGGGGGAAAATGCAGTTTGGAATTGTAGCGGATTATCACATAGTTGCAGGAAATCATAGACATCAGCACATTTATTATCTTTACTGTCTATTGTGTGTCTTTTTCCCCTACAATCAGCAGAATGCTTTGTATTTCATATTTGTTCTCTCTTGCAAGGCACTGTGTGTGGGTGTTCTGATGTGTAATTTGCCCATGCAAGAAGAAAAATGACTGCTAGAGGAAAATGTAGGCGGTATCTGTTCTTACCTTTGGAAAAAAATTGTTATATAACTGGTCCCAAACTCTGAAAAAATTTTCTATCTTAAGGCCTTTTTTTTCCCTTCACATGATTGTGACTGCAATTGATATAAGATTTCTAGAATCCTCTTCATTCATTCAGTGTTTATTGAATATTTAGTACTTGCCAGATATTGTCCTGGATGATAGCATTAGCAAAATGAATAAGACAGAATCCCTGTCCACACCATGATTGTAGCCTAGGAAGAAAGACCAGTGAGGAGACAATACAATAATAGATATTATAGTATTATAATATATTATATTATATTATACCTGGCCCATCTCAAAAGTATGTTGTCTCACAGGGTGTGGCATGCAGGAGGAATTCAATTCAAAAGTGAAAATCAACTTTTCTGTATTTTCTTCAAAAATACCAACAATGATTAGTGCATAATGCACTGCAAAATATCCTAAAAATCTGCTGTGCACACCCACCTCCCATACTCAATCATCACAGTAAGGGCCCTGCCTGGGATCTTGCACCTAGTTATTTGTTTATTTGCCCCCTCTCCCTTTCTCATTGATTGTCTCTCCCTCTCCAAAACTTCCTAAGAAAATTCAGACCACTCTTGATCTTTTGTATTTCTCCTTCTCCTCCTTCTTTTCCAAATCTTCCCCACCCCCCCGGCCCGCCGCCCCAAGCATAGAATTTGCCTGTTTTCATGTAAGTAATACAGTTTTGTGGGGGTTTTCTTGACTCTGCCATTTCATACCTACCTATGTCAAAATCCTGACTAGTAAAATGACCAATATAATGAATTACTCAAAGTCAAGCAAGGATAGGGAAGTGAAGGAAACTTTGAATATTTATGCATTATTATTTTCCCCATCCTACTAAGAAATTCTGACAGCCCATCATATCTTCCTTCCAAAACTGGGATTCAATGAGTAAATATAACACTTTCCAGTTGACATAAAGTAAAGAGGAACCACAAGTATTAAGCTCTCAGCTGGGTGCAGTGGCTGATGCCTGTAATCCTAGCACTTTGGAAGGCTGAGGTGGGTGGATCACCTGAGGTCAGGAGTTCAAGACCATCCTGGCCAACATGGCAAAACCCCATCTCGACTAACAACACAAAAATTAGCCAGTGTGGTGATGCCCACCTGTAATCCCAGCTACTCGAGAGGCCGAGACAGGAGAATTGCTTGAACTCAGAAGGCAGAGGTTGCAGTGAGCCAAGATTGTGACACTGCACTCCGGCCTGGGCAGCAGAGCAAAACTCCATCTCAAAGAAAAAAACAAATTTTTAAACTCTCTAGACCTAAATATGCTTATGAAAAACACATTTTGCTGCTAAAAAAGGAATGGAACAATAACAAAAAAAGAGAATTCTAGATAACTTGTTAGAACAATTTGTCTTGGGAAATTCTGAAATGAAAACCTTTAGTCCTTGACTAATGAGGTTTCCATCTTTGGAAAATATACCAAATTCAAAATAGGCTGGAGTCGAGTTGTGATGTGCATTTGGGTCAGTATGAGAGTCTTGTGCTGATAATTTGCTCCTCTCCTAAACATGGAAACATTTTATTAAGTCTATCCAAAGGATTTTTGCAATTTTCTAGTCCAATCTCTTCCACAAAGTGTTTGATAAACAGCCATTGGCCCTCTTCAGGGTCAATCTGGAGGAGTGGGGAAAGGTGGGAAGTGTATGGGAGGGTTTCCCATGAAGAAAGCATCTGACCTATGTCTTAGACACAAAGTAGGGTGCCAGTAGATGGAGAAAGGAAGGAAGGCCATCCCTGGTTAGTTAAATAGCATGACATATTGAGAGAGATGATTGAAACATATACCGTGTTTGCTAAAAATCCAGTAATTTTATATTGTGGGGACAAAACGTTTAGGAAAAGATATAATGGGGGATAAAGATTGGACGTATATTTTGGGAAAATGGTGAATTTTCTAGAGGCCACCACAAGGAGTTTGAAGTTTATTCTGAAAGCAATGAAGAGTTCAATCCACCTAATAATGGGAAGCCTCCCACTATTCTTGAAGTTTAAATAAAATTTTCTTTCCTCTGGAGACAGATGAATGAATGAATGACTAAAGGAATCACTGCCACAAGTTTATTTTTTTAATGCAAAAATTATTTTATTATTTATTGTTTCCATTTTGCACACTGCTTGGGAAAAGGATCCAGGATGAAATGACCTCTGGAGTCCAGAGGCTCCTTGTGCTGGAGGATGAGTCTTTCAAAGAGGTATTCATCCAATCTGCCTGTGGAGGAGGCTGGCCAAGTGGTCATCCAAAAGTGGCCCACACCCTCCAGGGTGACATCTTTCCAGTGGAACTAGAAGCCCAGAGAAAGGTGTAAGAGACCCACAGATGCTGGGGGCCTGGTGGTTAACAGTAATGACCTACACCCTGAGTCAGAGTAATGTGTTGGATGTGGTGCTCATGGTTGGTTGGTAACAAGGAACTGATACATATAAACACACACCCCATAGACCCATTAAAACAACAGCAACAAGAATTAAAAGGCATTAACTGATCCTGAAAGCTAGGGCTTAGATGCGAAGATGGTCCTGGAGATTGCTACTGGAGAGGAGATTGAAGGGTGGTTAGAGCTGGAGGGGCAGAGTCCCTAGAGTATGTGGCACGCAAACACTGTTGAAACAAACAGTGGATCCATGGGACCAGTGTGCACCCTGTGCCTTTGCACACTTTTTTACGTGCACATAACCAAGGATGCCTTCAAGATCATGACCCAATCATTAATCAAGTAAAGGGGATACATAAAGTAAGAGCATGATGGTGCTCATCCTACTGGAGACTTCTCCCTTAGTTGCCACAGTCATTGACTAAGAACTTCGTGGGAATAAATGTTCCAATAGCAGAGACTTCCATCACTAGCAGAACCCTCAGCTCATATTTATTTCACTGCATATTTCACTTGATTACTTGAAAGGATATATTTATATGACTACATTTAAAGATAAACTACACTGGGACAGACATCTCATAATAACACCATAGATTTTTTTTCTAATTCACATATATTATTTCTGGTCTTTCCAGATATAAAATAGAATAATTATGGCAATGATAATTGCCACAACTTTAAAGAAAAGGAAGCTGAATTGAAGAGGGGTTAAATGATTTGCTTAAGGCCACATAATAAGCGGAACCCTAGGACATAAACCCAGATGTTTCCAGTTCTAACGTTTTTTCTAAAATGTTACAATAAATCCTAAATATGTTTTGATTAAAATATATATAAATAAAATAAATGTATTTTGATTAAACATTATAAATGTATATTTTGACAAAATGTGATCCATGAGAACAGTGAAAGAATGCTGTGTACAGTATGCAAATACGTATTTTTCTTCCAAATCTATATTGATACATCAGTCAAATGCATGTAGAAGACAAAGCAACCTATAATGTTAAACACAGCCAGTGTGGAAAGACTACCTAAAAATGCTGGGAAAATTCTTATTTTACTAGGAAACATACTTTTCACCTCTATTTGTCTTTGGAGACATAGCACAAGAAATTTTGTGAAGCAAAAGATGCAGATACATTTTAAGGAAGCCAAAAGAGTGCTAGGGAAGAGAAATGCCCAAGGAAATATTAGTAAAACAAATGTACTTAATCTCTGAGTGGTTATTTAAATGGAACTTTTCTTCTACTTTGAAGCTTAATAACAGCTCATTGTTTTAAAAAATACATATCTTGACTATGCATAATGGCAGGGTATATATCTTTGTTCAATTTCCCTCACTATGTTCTGGTGGTTAAATCACCCCCATATTCTTTCCAATAGTATTTCTTGGTTCAATTCCCCTTTCCCCCACAAACAGGGACATTCATAGTGCCATGCATGTAAGAGGTACCCATGAAATATGTGCTACTTATCTGAAGACTGACTTAGCTTTATTATCCTGGCAGCAACTGTGTATGCTATGAAGCGGACAGAGAGGAGAAGTAGCAAAGAAACTCCCAGATAAGAAATAGACCTCATAATTAGGCACTGAATAGTTGAGAAACATTTGAAATTAAATATAGTGCCTACAAATATTAAGCTAATTAGTCATGTATTTTTATAACATCCACAATTGTTAACCACAAGCAATTCTTGTTAACCACAGGAAACAAGTGCTCTATGTTATCATCTTCTCATTTTAAGATTAATATTTCCTTTTTCCTCCTTTTTTTTCTTCAACACAATAAAGTCTTCATATAAGATGGGGGTAATAATAGAACCTACTTTTTGGTGTAATTTTGAAAATTAAGTGAGATGATCCATTTAAAGTTCATACCGTGTTGATAGCAATGTCAGCGTATTTTGTGGTAGATTGTTCATATTGGATCCTTATCTTTACCGGGCACTGGCCTAAGTGCCTTACCTAAATTATCTCTTTTTATCTTGACATGCTTATTTTGGATAGGGTTCATGGTCACAGAGCTAGTTAATGGTAATGACAATATTTGATCCTATGTAGTCTCATTTTGGTTTCTTAATTCTTAGTCACCACACCATAGTGCTTCTTAGTTTGGACATCTGTGACTTGTTCTACTTTCTCTTTGTAAGCAGCAAGTTCAGCTCTGCTGTGTTTTATAACACGATTTTCAGATGTAGCAAAAATTTAGATCCTTTGAATAATTTGAGTGAAGTCCTTCAGCAATAAATCATCAATGCAAATATTTCAGGTTAATGTTGAAATTTGATATGGTTTGGCTCTGCATCCTCACCCAAATCTCATCTTAAATTGTAATCCCCATGTGTCAAGGGAGGGATCTGGTGGGAGGTGATTTGATCATGGGGGTGATTTCCCCCATGCTGTTCTTGTAATAGTGAGTGAGTTCTCATGAGAGCTGATGATTTAAAAGTGTTGGACAGTACCCCTACTCCCTTTTGTCACCTTGTGAAGAAGGTGCTCACTTCCCCTTTGTGTTCTGCCATGACTGTGAGTTTCCAGAGGTCTCCCCAGCCATGTGGAACTGTGAGTCAGTTAAACCTCTTTCCTTTATAAATTTCCTAGTCTCAAGTAGATCTTTATAGCAGTGTGAAAATGGACTAGTACAGAAAATTCGTGCTGGGAGTTTGGGGCACTGCCAGAAAAATATCTGAAAATGTAGAAGTGACTTTGGAACTGGGTAATGGGTAGAGATTGGAATAGTCTGAAGGACTCAGAAGAACACAGAAAAATGTGGGAAGGTTTGGAACTCCTAGAGACTGGTTGAATGGTTTTGACCAAAATGCTGATAGTGATATGAACAATAAAGTCTAGACTGAGGTGGTCTGAGATGGAGATGAGGAACTTACTGGGAACTGGAGCAAATGTCACTCTTGCTATGCTTAAGCAAAGAGACTGGCAGCATTTTGCTGCTGCTCTAGAGATCTGTGGAACTTTGAACATGAGAGAGATGATTTAGGGTATCTGGCAGAAGAAATTTCTAAGCATTGCATTCAAGATGTGACCTGGTTGTTTCTAAGTGCATATGGTCACATGCACTGACAAAGAGATGATCTGAAATTGGAACCTATATCTAGAAGGGAAGTAGAGCATAAAAGTTTGGAAAATTTGCAGCAGATCATGTGGTATAACATAAAAACCCATTTTCTGGGGAGAAATTCAATCTGGCTGCAGATATTTGCATAAGTAATGAGGAGTTGAATGGAAACCACTAAGACAATGGGGGAAATGTCTCCAGGGCATTTCAGAGACCTTCACACAAGCCTCTCATAACAGGCTTGGAGGTCTAGGAAGGAAAAACGGTTTCCTGGGCCAGGGCCAGGCTCAGGTCCCTGCTGCTCTGTGCAGCTTTGGGACATTGTGTCCTGCATCCCAGCCACTCCACCTCTTGGCCATGACTTAAAGGGGCCAAGGTATAGCTTAGGCTGTTGCTTCAGAAGGTGCAAGCCCCAAGCCTTGGTGGCTTTCATATGGTATTGTGCCTGTAAGTGTGCAAAAGACAAGAGTTGAGCTTTGGGAACCTCTGCCTCAATTTCAGAGGGTGTATGGAAACACCTGGATGTCCAGGCAGATGTCTACTGCATGGGAGGAGCCTACATGGAGAACTTCTACTATGGCAATGCATAAGGGAAATGTGAGATTGGAGTCCCCACACAAAGTCCCCACTGGGGCACTGCCTAGTGGAGCTGTGAAAAGAGGACCACTGTTCTCCAGACCCTTGAAATGCAGATCCACCGACAGCTTGCTTCGGGCACCTGGAAAAGCTGCAGGCACTCAAGGCCAGCCAATGAAAGCAGCTGCAGGGGCTGTACCCTGCAGAGCCACAGGAGTGGAGCTGCCCAGGTCCTTGAGAGACCACCCCTTCCTTGCATCATCATGCCTTGAATGTGAGACATGGAGTCAAAGGAGATCATTTCAGAGCTTTAATATTTAATGACTGCCCTACTGGGTTTTGGACTTGCATGGGGCCTATATCCCCTTTTACTGGCCCATTTCTCCCATTTGTAATGGGAGAATTTACCTAATTCTTGTACCTTTATTGTATCTTGGAAGTAACTTACTTGCTTTTGATTTTATATGCTCATAGGTGGAAAGGGACTTGCCTTGTCTCAGATGAGACTTTGGACTTAGACTTTTGTGTTAATGCTGGAAGGAGTTTAGACTTTGGGGGACTGTTGGAAGGCATAATTGTATTCTGAAATGTGAGAAAGATATGAGATTTGGGAGGGGCCAGAGGTGGAATGATATGGTTTGCCTGTGTCCCCACCTAAACGTCATCTCAAATTATAATCCTCATGTGTTGAGGAAAGTCCTGGTGGGCGGTGATTAGATCATAGGGGCAGTTTCCCCTATGCTGTTCTTATGATAATGAGTGAGTTCTCAAGATCTGATGATTTAAAAGTGTTTGGCAGATTCCCACCACCACTTCTGCTGCCTTGTAAAGAAGGTACTTTCTTCCCTTTTGCTTTCCACCATGATTGTAAGTTTCCTGAGGCCTCCCTGGCCTTTTTTCATTATAAATTACCTAGTCTCAAGTAGTTCTTTATAGCAGTGTGAAAATGGACAAATACAAAAATCACTAAAATACCTCCAAATTTAATATGGAATTATGTTTACATTTAAGTTATCAATATCAAAAGCTCTATCAGTTGTCAATAAATATAATTGGGAATGACCTAGAAGTAAATGGCTACCCCTTTTCCTTCATTGCTGCAACAAGAAACATTGTTCTGGTGGAACATTTCACAAAATTACCAATATTTTGAAAGAAAGAAACATAGAATCCCTTGGATTTTACTAATATATGCAGTTCTCATAATATACTACTTATTTACCATGCTAGAGAAATAGCAACCATAAAAACAGCTGCAATTAAAATGTCACTAAAGCTTTTATACAAATGGTAGATTATTAAAAACAAAATGTTATACTGATAATTTAAGGGACAATATTAGGTTTCTATATTTTTCCCTTTAAAGGCTCTAGGTTTATGCTTGACTAATCCTTTTGACAATATCCCTGGCAATAATATTTTTTGAAGTACTTGGTATTCAATATTTGTAATTCCATGTTTCCCAACATTCTGTTTTTCCTTGTTTATTTAAATAAAAAAAAAATATAAAACAGCCACAAGAAAATAGAAGAAATATAAAATCTATCACAGTTTAAGTAGTGTATCTGTGTCAAACTAAAGGGTTATGTCTAAGGAGACAACTGTCTCGTTCAGACGACTACTGTAATTTAAAGAGAGTATTTTATTCTACTGAAAGTCATGTGGATTATATAAATCCTGCATCCTGCACCTAGCACCGAATCCCAGCTGTTAACATAATATTTAGCTGATAGTCTAACCCTATTAACACCTAGGAGGATCTCAAAAAATACTTGTTGAATGGATAAATTCTGACTATTTAACAGAAACACTGTAGACGTGTGAGAGAGACTAAGAGTGAATGTGTGTGTGTGTAAATGTACGTGTATGTGTGATTTTTAGGTGGTAAAGACTAATTCATATACCATCAAATGAAAAAATAAAGTTTTTAAAAAAGGCTTCAGTGGCAAAGGCTTTGAAAGTAAAAGGTTATAAGCAATTTAGAATCCAAACTTGAGTATAAATGATAAATGTGAATGATAAGTTCATACAGTGTAACTGTCTTTTGATGCCCTCTATTTGGATACTTTATTTTGTAGACATTGTTGCCTCAAGATATTTGTTGAAGTATGAATTTTCTGGATAAAATGTAATGTAAATTTTTTTTAAAGTAACATTGCTCAATTACATTGTTTAAACAAGTTTGAATTAGGAAATATGTTATACAAGGATACATATTTTCTCTCAAGACTTCACATATCTGACAATTTTGCAATTTCTGTAGAAAATATCATCTTGCATGAGGAGAGAGGGCATTTTAAACTGCATAGGCAATTCCATCTAGTTATAAATAGGTTGTGTTTTAGAAGTTCATTTGAAAGTTAATTTTTTGGAAGTTATAACCTATTTTCCTGTGGAAGCAATGTGAGAAATAGGACTTGGATTCCCAGGATGCCAGATGGTGTCATGACTTGTCCAAGCAATTTAATGTAAAAGCTAGTCCTCTGGAGGAAGAAAGATCAGTACTCAAATTCGAGCTCTCTAAATGTTAGTGTCCTTCACTATAAAACTGTGCTAATTATAGCACACACTTCATTGCATCTATGTGGATTAAATGAGGTAATGTATTATTAAGTAAACTGCAATATTATTCAATTTTTTCAAGGAAGCCATTGTTATCTATGATTGCCACAAATTCTGTTAAAATCCACCTTCCCATTCTACTTTCAGTATCTTTATTGTATCTTTTCTGTTCGGGGACCCAGACATTGATAGTGTTTAAAAATTATCCACAAAATTCTCTGCTGTGCCAGGGAAGACTTCATGCCTTTCCTCATGTTCTTTTCTCAGCTGGAAATGAATCCATCTACTTTTTTGCATTCAGGTCCCAGCTCAAATTGCTACTTCCTTGAAAGACATTTTTCCTGTATGGAGTCAGAACTGTTAAGAAAAACTCAAATGTTGGAGAAATGCTAAATGCTAAGCAGAACTAGCTTTACAACTTAAAAAGGATTTTAGATTTGTTGCCTTTGCCTGCTTTTAGGGGTGGGTGAGGCAGGTAGTCAGTGTAACAGAGGATCCTGGATTAGTAAAGTATCTAAACACAGAAGAATGAAGTTACATGGAAATCCAGCTGAAGCTATGTGATGCGTAGAAATAAGCCATATATGGACAGACACATACTCCAGTTCATTGTTATAATCCTGCCATCGAGTACAGGGCTAGCTGTTCATTAACTGACTTGGTTACTTGTTTAAACAGGAGAGACGGAAGGATGAAGGGAGAATATGGAAAACTAAGTTGTATGGAAATCCAAAAGTCTGTATTAAACTATATTCACTGAAATAAAATGTCACCAAAGGTAATGATTCTACATATAGTAAAACTACCTGCTTGGTGCCTCTGTTTTATTCTCTGACTTGTGTTCATCTTTTACTTGTTTGTTTTTGACCTAAACAGAAACATATGTGTAAGACAGGCTGAAGAAATAAAACGACACAGAACTTATGCAGTCTCAGAATAAAGCATGTACATATAAATAATATTTTAATAATTATTTATGTTATATGTTACATTAATAAAGTATTATAAATTAATACATTATAATATTAATATATTGATAACTAATAATATAATAATATATGAAATAATGATGTAAAAATGGGGAACTACCAATAAATATTGAAAAGCTGGCTGAACTGCATTAGAGACAATTTAAAATAAAACAAGTTATTAAAGAAAGATACTGTGGAAAGTGAGCTATACTGGCAAGATTGTTGAATTTTTCAGATTTCTTATTTCTGTTACCCTATATTTGCATGAGTATATACTAAGTATACCTGTTCCATGCATATTTTCTTGACTTTTCAGTTATTCTCATTTTCATTAATAGTTTTGCTGTTTTTGTTAAAATAATACATACTATTAACAATTAAAAGCATAGCAAAAATTACTCCTAATATCACTCCTCAAAGCTAACCACTCAATAGTTGGAAAATTTTCTTCTCATTCTCTCTCTCTCTTACATCGTATCCTCACATACTGCTCTTTAATTTCTTTCTTTTTGCTCAAAATATGTTTCAATATTTATAAATCATTATAGACATCGTTACTGTCATGGCAACAAAGTATTCTGCTGGGTATATGTAAGATAATTTACAGGACAAGCTGCCCATTTCTAAATTGGAAGGTTGCTTCCAATTTTTCTTCAGTATACATTTATTATTCTGTTAAAAACAAGTGCTTTCCTTATGCAAAAGGTAAACCCAGCTTAACAGTAATGGAAGATTGAGTAGTCACACTTTTCTAAACCAAAAAGATTAAGCTTCTAAAGAGTATTTATGTTCAGTGGTACTAACGATTAAAAACAAATTAATGAACTAAATTCAAGCCTAGAAACCTCTAAGCTTTCTAATTAGGGTAGAAAAAACACAGCGGTTTACAGTTTAATCAAGAAAATAATGAGGAAATGGAGGGATTATCACTTAGACCTAGAACTATTCATTTATCTAACTTGTGAAAATGTGTGTGTGCATGTTTGTGCGTGTGTGTGTGTGTATTCAGCTTTCCGGAAAGATGAAACAATACAACATCATATGAAAAGCTGAAACAATGAACATAGAGCAAAGTATTGCCTGTATCTTACTTTGAAAATCTGAAATCCTATTATGGAGAAAAATATTAGAGAGCATCTGGCTTGCTTGGTTATTTCTCAGTGTATTAATAACAATACTAAAATAAAACCTTAGAAACTCCATGATAGAAATTAGGTCACAACAAACTTGTTTAAACGAGACATTAATGCAGATACTTCAGGGAGGACTAATTAATGCTTGTGTTTTAAGACATTTTAAAGATAAGGGTTTGACTGGGCACAGTGGCTCATGCCTGTAATCCCAGCACTCTGGGAGGCCGAGGCTGGTGAATCACGAGATCAGGAAATCAAGACCATCCTGGCTAACATGGTGAAACTCCATCTATACCAAAAAAAAAAAAAAAAAAAAAGATAAGGGCTTGCTTTCATAAAACTATATTTTCTTATTTTCTCAGCTGGGCAAGGTGGCTCACACCTGCAATCCCAGCATTTTGGGAGGCCAAGGTGGGCAGATCACCTGCGGTCAGGGGTTTGAGATCAGCCTGGCCAACATGGTGAAACCCTGTCTCTACTAAAAAATGCAAAAATTAGCTGGGCATGGTGGTGTGCACCTGTAACCCCAGCTACTCAGGAGGGTGAGGTAGGAGAATTGCTTGAACTCAGGAGGTAGATGTTTCAGTGAGCCGAAATCGTGCCACTAGAGTTTGCAGTGAGCCAAGATCGTGCCACCGTACTCCAGGCTGAGCGACAGAGCTAGACCCTGTCTCAAAACAAAACAAACAAACAAAAACAAACAAAAGCAAAACCAACACCACCAACAAAAAAACACTATATTTTCTCAAGTATATGCTCCACTGAATTGTTGTTCAGAAATATTTTTTAGTCCAAGAAGATTGTCTGTGTAGCAGTGTAGTTGGGTATGAATATTTGCAGATAACTCTAGAATGCCAGATGTCAAATCTAATTGACATGACTCAGTTTGATTCATTCTCGAAATATTCTGATTCACTTAAATAAGAAAGAGGAAAGCAGAAGAGTGAACAAAAAATGAAAATCAAATCTTGACAAGAACTACGATAACAAGTACAGTCAAAGCAATTTTTCCTGGTCTTAAAATGAGAGGCAATGGTAAGCCACATTTGTTTTTTGCTCTAATTTGCAATTCCTCATTTAAGAAATAATTTCACATTTCATTTCAAACCATCATTATAAATATTCATATCTCTTTTGTGGCAATTTTGAATAGAGTAGGGTGGTGGGGGGTGAGACAATAGCTTTAACGGAATATTAAAAACTACAATGTTTTTATCATAAGACTTTTCAATTTCAAAATACTAGGTAAACATGTATACCCTTATAACTTTCGTAGCTCAATGTATGTAGTTATAGAATAAGAAAATTCCAGCTCATGCCTGTAATCCCAGCACTTTGGGAGGCCGAAGTGGGTGGATCACTTGGGGTCAGGAGTTTGAGACCAGCCTGGCCAAAATGGTGAAACCTCGTCCCTATTAAAAACACAAAAATTAACTGGACATGGTGGCACTCATCTGTAATCCCAGCTACTCAGGAGTGCAGGAGAATTGCTTGAACTCGGAAGGTGGAGGTTTCAGTGAACCGAGATCATGCCACTGCACTCCAGCCTGGGCAACAGAGTGAGACTCCATCTCAAAAAAAAAAAAAAAAAAAAAAGAAAAAAGAAAAAAAGAAAACTCTTTTGAGAAGAGGAGGGTCAGATACACACTAGCAGACTTAATTAAAACCCCTATTACCTTATTTTCCATTTTCCTAGCCCTCCAAATTATATTGATAATTCTGACTTTTCTTAGAAAGGAATTTTACATTTTTGGTAAATGTTACTTTTGTATTTTTCCTTAAGGGTAACTGTTACTAAAGGCTATTTTACACACACACACACACACACACACACACACACACACACACACACACGATTCTCAGAAGATAGTAATTTATGGCTATACTCCAACTCTTCCATTCAGCACATGGCTTTCCCAAGGGGACAGTTCTACTTTATAATTATGCTGTTATGGGCAACTGCTTTAACCAGGTGCAGTGGAAATTTTTCTTCCTTTCATGATTGCTAAGCCAGCCACCCCCTCACACATGTGGCTGCACATGTTTCTGTGAACATCAATTTGATCGTACACCTTCATGTCTTTTCACGCTTGATGGTCTTTGGTTTATTTCCTTTCTTCCTATGATTTCCAGTGCTATCTCTGTATGAAGCAAAGGTGCCCAATTCAAATTGCCAACCATATCTCTGTCCTGAATACTCAGATACATGTATTAATACCCAAATGTCCGTGAATATCTTAACTTCCATATCCAATGGACAGCTCACACTCAACATGTTAGAATCTTAGATATTATACACATACAATATCTCCCCTCTCCTTTTGGTTTCACAATAACATGTCTCTTTTGCTATATCCTTATCTCAGCGAATGTCACCTTTATTTATGTAGTACCTAAAATTAATCTGAAAGCATAGCTCCATCTTCCTTGTCTCTTACAGCCAAATAATTCACCCTCCTTAACATCTTTGGGATCTTTTTATTTCCCTATATCATAGACGTACAACAGAGCCTCATAGAATTTTGCTTACTTTACTGCCATAACCCCTCAAACACTCATTTCCTTACAGCGCAGCTCTTTTCCGATTTATTTTCGTACTCTACTCATCCACAGTGGTCTTTCTAACACACAAACCTTGGATTCTAAATTTAGCCAACATTCTTCTGATTCAGTAAGTTCCTTGAGTTTACCATATTTGATTCAACTTTGTATCTCTAATTTCTAGATGAATCCAGGATACAAGGAAGATTTACTAATTCATTCTCTTATTCATTCATTCTCTTTCTATTGAACACCTTCTGTGATCCAGGAACCATGACTCATGCTGGGTATACAGATGTAAATAACACAGATGAAGCACCTGTTTTAAGAAAAGATCATGTGATATGACAGAAAGTAAGCAGAAGTGGCTATTTTACATAGTTTTATCAGAGAAGGGTGCTCTATAGACATAACACTGGGGTTGGAATCTTAAGGGTGGGAAGGATTCAGTCTTGAAAAACAAAAAGGAGACAGTGTATCTGGAGCGCGGTGGGCTAGAGGGAGGTTGCAGAAGGTCAGAATGCCCAGATGGGAACAAGCTAGATTTCAGAGGCAGTCAATACACCTTCATTCCCTTCCTGGCTGAATGAATAAAATATCTAGGTGGGGAGGGTCTTCATTTTTTGACTTGATCAGCTAACATAGCAGTCCTCAACCTTGTTGGCACCAGGGACCAGTTTCATGGAAGACAATTTTTCCACGGATGGGTTTGCGGGGGATGGTTTTGAGGTGTAACTGTTCCACTTCAGATTATCAGGTTTTAATTAGTAAGATTATCATGAGGAGAAACCCAGATTCCTCACATGGGCAGTTTACAATAGAGTTTGTGCTTCTATGTCAATCTAATGCCTCATCTGATCTGACAGGCTGTCCTTGCTGTGTGGCTCAGTTCCTAACAGGCCAATGACAGGTACCAGTCAGTGGGTTGAGGACCTTTGAGCTAACAGATACAAGGAGAGGTACTTTCTGGTCATTTCAAGCTATTGCCTTTACATTTCCATGGAATACTGCAATCTGCTCTTTGTTTAAAAGTAGCCACTGGGGATTAGTGAGCGCGATTGTCCTTTGAACAGTTGATTGGGAACCTGTAAGGCCAAAAATGAAAATGTCAGCAGTCCCGTGTGATAGTTAAAGTGGATCCATCCAATGATTTACTTCTCCAAGTCTTTTAAAAGCCTTAAGTGGAGACTCAGAAGCATGATTTCAGTGTGAATTAGCATCAGGGAAAAAACACATTCTTCCTTTGTTTTGATTCATGCTAAAGGGCCTGATTTCACATTAGAGCAAAAATGTCCTGATTTTTTTTAAAGCAGTACCAAGTTTAAATATGCTCTCTATTGTCTGCATAAACTTACAAAAGTGTTCTAAAATTCAAATATTTTCATTCATTAGCGGCATCTTGAACTCCTTCTTATAGGCAGAGGCAGGCCTATTCCATTGGGATAAACAAGTCACTACAATGAAGACAGAATTGCAAACTGCTGTTGCATAGACAAATACATTCATTTCCATAATGAAAATAATCAGTACATGCTGCATAGTATACGTAACTGAATTTGGTTAGACAAGTTTTAAGGTGAGTGAGAATGAGGTTCTATTTGATGTAGTGAAATGAAGCCAAACAAATCATTATTCCTGCCTCTAACCTATGGTAAGAACTTCAACTCCCCTGAGCTTTAGACTTATCAACTTATTTTCTTTTTTTTTTTTTTTTTTTTTGAGACGGAGTCTTGCTCTGTCGCCCGGGCTGGAGTGCAGTGGCCGGATCTCAGCTCACTGCAAGCTCCGCCTCCCGGGTTTACGCCATTCTCCTGCCTCAGCCTCCCAGGTAGCTGGGACTACAGGCGCCCGCCACCTCACCCGGCTAGTTTTTTGTATTTTTTAGTAGAGACGGGGTTTCACCGTGTTAGCCAGGATGGTCTCGATCTCCTGACCTCGTGATCCGCCCGTCTTGGCCTCCCAAAGTGCTGGGATTACAGGCTTGAGCCACCGCGCCCGGCCTAGACTTATCAACTTATTTTCTTTAATGCAGTATTCTACAAACTTGTCTGGTGATAACAATTACCTAGGGTAAGACTTATGTTTCACATTCTATACTTTCTTCTGAGATCACAAGCTGTCTAGGGGAAGGATTGGGGAAATTATGTATTTAATTCCTTGAATTATTTTCATAATCTGAAAAATTGGGGACCCACAAGCCTTATGCAAATATTTAGAAATTCTGTAATTAATCCCTAAAAATTCTGAGGTTCATCAGTTTGAGAAACATTGATTTAAGAACCTAAACACTTAAAATAACAATAGGCTTAATTTGAGAAATTCAAGAAACAGCATTAATATACTTACCTCTTAAGAAAAGATGATGGAAATCCCAGAAAATCTCTCCTTTTCATGGTGAATTCCAAACTTTATGGCGTTTCATCATGAAGGTAAAGGACACATTCTAGCTGTATTTTTGGTTTTTTACTAATTCATAGAGCCTATTAGTACCTAAGTCTTTTTAAAGTGAATTGTATAATAGGCCTTGGGCTTTATGCACATAAGTTATTTCATTACTGCAATGTCTTGCTATATTGCCTTCCTAAAAGGGCAGTGTTTGTTTCTTATACTATCATCCTAACTTCATTTACTCTGCCACCACTCAATATATTATCTAATTTGATATTTGTAAAATGTTATAATACATAAGCTATTTTAAATTAAATTTAAAATGCTAAAAAAGAAACTAAAGACATACTTTTAAAATGTCTTCAACATGCTATTTATTACTGAAAAAGGGTAGTTTTGCCTTTAAGCCTGTTAAAATTGGTTTAAGTCTCACCTGTACAGTAAATAGTAAAATTTAAAAAATTCTCAGAGAATTCACAAACCCCTAGGAAAATATGGTACAATCTTTGGTTTGAGAAACTAAGTTTGAGCCCATAACCAAATATGACAGTGGATTTATTATTGCATAATTACTTTCAAACTTTTTATTATCTCATATCTTAATTTCCCGTTCTAAAGAAACCCAAATTGTCCTAATGAACAGGAACTAACATTTTGGAATACCTAATATATGTCAATATATACCTAATATATTTAGGTCTAGCTCCATATACGTTATCACATAAGTTTGATAAAAAGGTATTTCAATTAACTAATTATATTTTTTGTATTTGTTTCTGGGAGAAAGAGTCAAGTCATTGGAACATGAGTATGTGTGTAGTAGAACAACTTCTGGAGCACATGTCATAGTTAGAAGTCCAAAACCTTTGCCAGGCATGGTGGGTCATGCCTGTAATTCCAGCACTTTGGGAGGCCATAGCAGGCGGATCACTTGAGGTCAGAAGTTCGACACCAGCCTGACCAAGATGGTGAAACCCCATCTCTACTAAAAATACAAAAATTAGCCAATTGTGGTGATGGGTACCTGTAATCCTGGCTGCTCAGGAGGCTGAGGCAGGAGGATCACTTCAACAATTGCAGTGAGACAAGATGGTGCCACTGCACTCCAGCCTGGGTGACAGAGCAAGACTCCATCTCAAAAAAAAAAAAAAAAAAAAAAGTCCTAAACCTCAGTCTCCTTTGATTTTTACACCAAAAAGGAAGATGATTGTTTATGTTCAAAATAAAGATTCTTTGGTTATGAAGTTCTTAAACATCAAAGAAAGTATCATATTGAATTTAATGGATTGCTCTGATCCTATGTATTGCTAAAAGATTTTCAGGGATAATTTTACTATTTCCTTGCAGTCTTTAATTTTTCTATACATGGTTTTCATGTAGTTTAGATCTATCTATCTAGCTAGTTTTCTCTCCAGCTTTCTTTGTGTCCGCTTCTCCTTTCTCACTTTACAGTGTATTTTTCTTTTCAAGAGCACTGGTGATTTCTGAATCAGATATCTATACATTTCTGAGACTCCAGGAAGTCTAGGATATGGAGGAGGAGAACTGGAACTTTGACTGAAAAATGCGGTTTTTAGGCTGTTATAAAGAATTAAGTTATGTACTAGTTAGTTGTCTCTCCAAACAAGGTTATGATTAATATTATTTAGCTTTCAATTTTTATATAGGATATAAAAAGATGAATTGTTCTAGGCCATGCAGTATGTATTTTATAGCATACTCCTGATCTTAGCTCTATAACTAAAAAAACACAAATGAATATATGTATAAATAAATACAAGCGCTAGGTTCTTGAATAAGAATGAGATAAGAATGAGATATACATTTTCTCCCCTTTTGGCAATCTCTATCACAGAAATGGGACAAGTTGTCACTACATTTAGTTCATGGCAAATTTGTTTTATTTTGAAAGTGCTACTCTAGTTTTGTTGTATGAAATAACAACAATTTGGATTTAATTAGTCCAGTACTTCAGAATAGATGTTCAACTGTTTCAACTATTTGGAAAAGTCACTCTAATATTTGTTATCCCAGAAAATCTTTGTATCCTATTAAAAACTAAAATATAGTTTGTTGGTCCTTTTATTATTACTATTTTCTTTTAAACTGCAAGATATGGTCATGACTATCTGGAAAAGGCTCAGAAAATGAAAAATTATAGCTAATAATATTGCATTATTTCTCACACAGTTAAGAACTCACATGATACTAGGTGCCACAATTTTACAGAAAAAAAAGGCCCCTAAAACAAATTTGAAAAGCAGTTTCTCAAACAGTGATTAAAAGAATAATATATTTAAAAAAAAATCGTGTAATGATAATTTTTAAATATAAAATTGATATTTAACAAATTCAGCTAAATCACAGTTCTATGAATAATTTACTTCCTATGTGAATTCATTAAACATATAACTCATTACTCATTTAGTCCTTGCTTAGCTAAGTTGACTAAATTCTCATGCAGCAAGATTAGAAATGGCTTTTTGTTATTTAGTAGTTTGGTATTTTGAAAAAAAAAATTTCAAAGTAACACTTTTCATGCTATCCACTGGTCACTCCGTGTTGTATTTCAACTAAAAAAATGACAAGATTTCCATACTTGAACTCTTTTTTTTTAAAATGTCAGCTTTTGATTATTTACTCTAGCAACAAAATATCCAAAATCATAGGTAATTTAAAATACTGGAATATTTGGTTTTTGAATCTGCAGCTTCACTTTGTGAAGTTACTTCTCAGATCTTCCCAGATCAGAAAATGCCACCTGTGGAGATCTGAATACAAAAAGAAGAAAGTTGTACAGTTTCTCATTTTTAAAACATTTATTTTTTATTATAGAAAATTTGGAAAATAGAAAAAGCAGAATTTAGTGAAAAAGTACTGTCACTTTTACCCTTCAAAGTCAGAAGCTTTTAATCTTCAGTACATGTTCTTCTAGCATATTGTCTAAGTTTACCTTTAAAGACTTTTAGAGTTGGGTATAAGCAATATGAAACTCTACTTTTCTTTCCAGTACACACCATATTTTCCCCATATTGTTATACATTTCTCACAGATATAACTTTAAATATCTGCAAAATATTTCATTGGGTTGATGTCCCACAATTCATTTAATCCTTCCTCTATGCTGGGCAATGAAAGAACCTGTAATATGATATTACTTTTTAGTACAACTTTGCTATTCTATCATTGACTTGTTGCATTTCTCTATGACTCTATATGTTATTCATGAGAGTTCAAGTCCCTGGGAAAATAGAACTATTAATAAATTTTAAAATGAGATTTTTCTCAAATAAAACCAAGTGGAGTTATCGAGAGATGATAATGGAAATTGCTTATTCTTATGAGAGAGATAATACTAGATATAATTGAATTATTACCTTAAAGGTTGGTATATCGATAACCAATCTCAAAATCAGTGTCTTGAAAATTATGTATAAAGCAATATAATCTTACCTGAATGACAAAAATTATATGTACACAGCAGATTTCCTAATTTGAATTATATATGATTATATTTTATCTAAATGCTGGAGGTTGAATATTATCATGTTGGGTATTAAACAAATCTCAGCCAAAAATAATAGTGAGAACCAATTTCTATACCTCATAGAATCTGTAATGTGTCCACAAAAGGATCAGACTGGGATGCAGTAGGGATGGACAGTAGACTGATGAATTGAATTTTCTTATGTGTCTTGGGGTGCTGAATCCAAGAGAGGTTACAGTGTTATTTGTTGAAATAACAGTTGGAAACAGAGAAAGTACTATTGATCCTTTCATCAATAAGTCATGTGTAGACAAAGTAAGCTCCTGAACTGAGAGGGGAAGATTATGGTATCTCATTTCCAGCTTACCTCCTCAAGGAGTGCAGGATCATTCACTAAATATGTGCAAGGGAAGTTTCAATTCTGAGCTGACTTCCAACATTTTTTTCAGGGAATATTTTATCTCTATTATTTTATGTCTAGTGACAAACAGCCTTTACTGTAACTCTTCCTTTTAATTTATCTTTCTCTTGTTCCTTCTCTTCTTCCACCAGCTTCTTCTCTTCTTCCACCTTCTATGCCTCATTTTCCTTATCTTCGTCCCTTATTGAACATGACTTTCTTTGAGAGATTCCAATGAAAGTCTCTTAAAAATAAAACCCAGTCCTTAAAAGGCAAAAACACCCTCAAAACCTCCACCTGTACCATTTTCCTTGACAATGGAGATTGAATGCATTTATATTACTCCATTCTCATGCTGCTAATAAAGACATACTTGAGACTGGGTAATTTATAAAGGAAAGAGGTTTAACTGAATCACAATTCCACATAGCTGGAGAAGTCTCATAGTCCTGGTGGAAGGTGAATGAGGAGGAAAGTCACGTCTTACATGGTGGCAGGAAAGAGAGCTTCTGCAGGGGAACTCCCATTTATAAAACCATCAGATCTCCTGAGACTTATTCACTACATCAAGAACACTATGGGGAAATTGCCCAAGTGATTCCATTATCTCCCACTGGGTCCCTCCCATGACATGTGAGGATTATGGGAACTACAATTTAAGATGAGATTTGGGTAGGACAGAGCCAAACCATATCAACATCTAAGGCATGTCCTTTTGGACAGAAGACTTCTGTCAGCACTGGGCCTCTGGTAGTATTAGGAGTTGCTAGGCCTGGCCAGTAGACAGAACTGCTATGACAGGTGAGAGATCCAAGACTGATTTGAGCAGTAACCAAAAAGAAGAGGGATGGACATTGGACGTTGTTGAGGAGGATCAGCCTGCTTTGTAAATGCAGCAGGTGATTCAACCAAAAGTCACTGAGTGCTTGACACCATCTAAAGAATTCACTAAATGATGGGCCATAGTTTTTGACAAGTTAGCAAGGCACAGAGAAAGGGAATTTAAGAGCAGGTATTAGTAGAAGAAGTAAAAATCACGAGGGCTGATGTTCAGCCTTACAGCTCCTGCATACAGAGAAAGAGAATGAGGAGTGAGGCAAGCACAAGTTTAGATGAAAATGCACTTATGGATATATTTATTGCCCAGTACTTTTGTGTTAATTATACCATAATTGCATAATGTTTTATTACCTATTTAGAGTTTTCAGAAGATTTTGATGACATATATATGTCATTATTTATGTCAAATTAACTATACTACCATTGCTTGGGACCTCAATATAATTAAAATGAAAATCTAATCAGAAATAAATGTGTGCACACTGACTTGGTAAAATATTTTTGTGTAAATGTAATAAACATTTGTATTTGTGTTCCTCTGTACCAAAGTAATAAGGAACAAAATAAGCAAGTAGCAAGCTTCAGATAGATTCTTTTGTGTCGTCAGTTAATTTCAAAATGTGATTATATCTGCAAGTGAAAATAAGTTAAATATCAGAGGGTGATTACAGTACATCTAGTTATACATCTTTTGGCTATCCAAGAATGAGCTGTGAAAGGTATGTTACTTGAATGATGCACTGAACATTTATTTTAGTACCACTCTAATGTGTAATTACAGATAATTACATCCCAAGACAAGTTGTCTTTTTGAAAAGAAACCAATCAAGTACCAACGCATCAATATGAAGAGTATTGTACCCTTAGTCAAAATGAGCTGTTGCCTAAAGAAGATGGGTATTGGTAATCTCCAAAACATGTTTAGATGATCTTAAAGAATCTTGGTTACTTTGGTAACATACTTTATTTTACTCAATCATATACTGACTATAGCAAGGAATCTAAACGTTCTTGGGAGAATTAGTGTTAGGATGTGGAGGGCTAGAAAGAGCTGGATGTTTCTTACTATCATAATTGACATATGCCCTTCATTTTTTAGAATAGGAATTAGAATAGAATGTCACTGATATTTCAGACTAAGGATTTTACCATAATAGTGCTTAGTCTGTAATGAGAATTTTCTTCCTGCAGAGTGTTCTCCTCTGTCCCTATCTTCAAAACAGAAGTAGATTCCTCTTAGTCTTCAAAAGTTAGTATTTTGTCATGGAGGAAAATAAAAACTATCAGTAGTCATCAAAAAGAGCAGCATTACATATCTGCACAGTTTTTGTTTTATGTCTGGGTTGAATAAAGAAAAGATCAAGCCAGGGTCTTTCCTTTGATAATTTATAACTTAATATAAATCATCTTTTGATAATGTAGCTACACCGGAAAATGTTTCATGTAGGTTAAAATGATTACTTATTGGGTGTAGAATTTTCAATTACAAGTCTACATAATTGAGTTTATTAATTGTGTTCTTTAAATATTGTCATTAGTAATGTTTTGACTTCCTAATCTGTCCATTTAAAAATATATAATTATACTTCCAATTATATTTGTGAATTCTATCAATTTTATTTATTTATTTATTTACTTACTTATTATACTTTAAGTTTTAGGGTACATGTGCACAACATGCAGGTTTGTTATATATGTATACATGTGTCATGTTGGTGTGCTGAACCCATTAACTCGTCATTTACATTAGGTATATCTCCTAATGCTATCTCTCCACCCTCCCCACACCCCGTAACAGACCCTGGTGTGTGATGTTCCCCTTCTTGTGTCCAAGTGTTCTCATTGTTCAATTCGCACCTATGAGTGAGAACACTCAGTATTTGGTTTTCTGTTCCTGTGATAATTTGCTGAGCATGATGGTTTCCAGCTGCACCCATGTCCCTACAAAGGACATGAACTCATCCTTTTTTAGGGCTGCATAGTATTCCATGGTGTATATGTGCCACATTTTCTTAATCCAGTCTGTCATTGATGGACATTTGGGTTGGTTCCAAGTCTTTGCTATTGTGAATAGTGCTGCAATAAAAATACGTGTGCTTGTGTCTTTATAGCAGCAGGATTTATAATTTTTTGGGTATATGCCCAGTAACGGGATGGTTGGGTCAAATGGTATTTCTAGTTCTAGATCCTTGAGGAATGGCCACACTGTCTTCCACAATGGTTGAACTAGTTTACAATCCCACCAACAGTGTAAAAGCGTTCCTATTTCTCCACATCCTCTCCAGCACCTCTTGTTTCCTGACTTTTTACTGATCACCATTCTAACTGGTGTGAGATGGTATCTCATTGTGGCTTTGATTTGCATTTCTCTGAGGGCCAGTGATGATGAGCATTTTTTCATGTGTCTGTTGGCTGCATAAATGTCTTCTTTTGAGAAGTGTCTGTTCATATCCTTTGCCCACTTTTTGATGGGGTTGTTTTTTGTTCTTCTTGTAAATTTGTTTGAGTTCTTTGTAGGTTCTGAATATTAGCCCTTTGTCAGATGAGTAGATTAATCACAAGCATTGTTATACACCAATAACAGACAAATAGAGAGCCAAATCATGAGTGAACTGCCATTCACAATTGCTTCAAATAGAATAAAATACCTAGGAATCCAACTTACAAGGGATGTGAAGGACCTCTTCAAGGAGAACCACAAACCACTGCTCAATGAAATAAAAGAGGGCACAAACAAATGGAACAACATTCTATGCTCATGGATAGGAAGAATCAATATCATGAAAGTGTCCATACTGCCCAAGGTAATTTATAGATTCAATGTCATCTCCATTAAGCTACCAATGACTTTCTTCACAGAATTGGAAAAAACTGCTTTGAAGTTCATATGGAACCAAAAAAGAGCCTGCATTTCCAAGACAATCCTAAGCCAAAAGAACAAAGCTGGAGGTGTCATGCTACCTGACTTCAAACTATACTACAAGGCTACAGTAACCAAAACAGCATGGTACTGGTACCAAAACAGAGATATAGACCAATGAAACAGAAAAGAGCCCTCAGAAATAATACCACACATCTACAACCATCTGATCTTTGACAAACTTGACAAAAATAAGAAATGGAGAAAGGATTCTCTATTTAATAAATGGTGCTGGGAAAACTGG
This sequence comes from Piliocolobus tephrosceles, assembly GCF_002776525.5. Taxonomy (NCBI): domain Eukaryota; kingdom Metazoa; phylum Chordata; class Mammalia; order Primates; family Cercopithecidae; genus Piliocolobus; species Piliocolobus tephrosceles. The sequence continues at coordinate 44,018,356 of NC_045437.1, forward strand.
CTAGCCATAAGTAGAGAGCTGAAACTGGATCCCTTCCTTAAACCTTATACAAAAATTAATTCAAGATCTATTAGAGACTTAAATGTTATTCCTAAAACCATAATAACCCTACAAGAAAACCTAGGCAATACCATTCAGGACTTAGGCATGGGCAAGGACTTCATGTCTAAAACACCAAAAGCAATGGCAACGCAAGCCAAAATTGACAAATGGGATCTAATTAAACTAAAGAGCTTCTGCACAGCAAAGGAAGCTACCATCAGAGTGAATAGGCAACCTACAGAATGGCAGGAATTCTATCAATTTCTTGTAATTCCATAATTGTTACTTTATGTATTTTGAGGCAATGCTTTCATGTGTTTACATGTAAATGATTATTTTCTTTCCTAAGTGTTCTTTTATTATTTTCATTGTATTGATGTCCTCTTTATTAATAACTTTTGCTTATAATTCAATTTTTATTATTCTTTATTATTGGTTACTGGTTATTATAGTCCTGGAGAATCTTTGTCAATCTCTTCATGTTGAGTTTTCCCATGTCATTTTTAGGGTGTATTTTTTGGAGCCAGCAATAAGTGTTTACTGTTCTTTTTTTTTTTTAACGTATATGTCATTTTGTTTTATGTTTTTATTTTATTCTTTCTTTCCTAGGATTACTGTTAGATGTATCCTAGAACTTCTTCTTAAGGTATTGATTTTGACTTGTTTTTTAAGCTTTCTATTTTATCTTTTTGGCCTATATTCTAGATGATTTTTTTCCATATCATCTTTGAGTTTACTAATTTTTTCTTCACAATACTTCAGATTGGAGTTTGTCTCATATTTATGTTCTCAATTTCAGTGAATTTATTGTATCATTTCTTAGGATTTCCAGTTTGTTCTTTAAATCTACCCATTCTTGCACCATTGCTTAAAGTTGATTTTATAATTTCTTGTTCTGTTTTAATGAATGCTGTCTCTTAATTTTGCTCTGTAAGAATGCTTAAACATACTTATTTTAAAAATAAAAATGTTTTGAGATTGCATGTTTTTATCTTATTTGAAGTAAATTAATCAGCTTTTTTTTTTTTTTTTTTTTTTTTTTTTTTTTTTTTTTTTTTTTTTTTGAGAGAATTGCACTCAGTTGCCCAGCTGGAGAACAGTGGCATGATCATAGCTCACTACAACATTGAGTTGCTGGGTTCGAGTGACAATCCCATCACAGCCTCTCCAGCCACTGAGACAACAGGAGGCGCCACCACCTCTAGCTAGTTTTTTAACTTTGTAGAGATGAGGGTCTTACTTGCTGCCCAGGCTTGTCTTGAGCTCTTGGCCTCAAGTGGTTCTCCTGCCTCAGCCTCCCAGAGTGTTAGGATTGCAGGCATGAACCACCACTACTAGCCCAGCTGTTTTTTTTTTTTTTTTTAAATGTTGTTGGCTATCTATTTATTTATTTATTCATTCATTCTTTTTTATTTATTTATTTTTTAAAGACCGAGTCTCGCTCTGTCACCAGGCTGGAGTGCAGTGGCTCCGTCTCGGCTCACTGCAACCTCCGCCTCCCGGGTTCAAGCGATTCTCGCATATTTATTAATTATAGCTTGTATTGAATGGGAGATTTTATTTTTATCTCACATGCCTTTACCCACTTTTCATTGGTGGTTTTAAAATGGCCTCCACCCAAACACTTCAGAACTTCCAAATGATAGCTAAGTCTTATTTGTAACTCTGGACTCTGGTGCCTCAGTGATACTGAGGACATAGAAAATTTGGTCACTAAGCTAGTTTATAACATGGCCCATACCCTGGCCTGTAGACTATGTCTTCTTGCTTCTGCTTCTCTTGTTCACTAGAAGCAGGCAGAGTTTGGACAGAGACTGGGAGACCTGCCCAAGCCTTGAGTATGATGAGAGTTGTCTTATTGACCAACCTGGCATGGGTCACTTCTCCATGGATAGTTTCTCTTATTCCTTGAGTTGGGAATTCCCAGCCGACTCTGTAGAAACCAAGCTTGGCTGGCCTATGTTTATCGTTCTGCTATGTTACTGTGCTAGAGATGATCATCTTATTCTATTTCTCAGTTATTTAATTTTTAATTTTTTTTACATTTGTATTTTCCATTTGTTGTGTGTTAGAAGAAACAGATCTCAAAACACAGAGGGATAATGCGATATTGTCTACAGTTGCACTGTCCAATATGCAATTCATTAGACACATGTGGCAATTTAAATTAAAATTATTCAAATTAAATAACATTGAAAAATTAGTTTGTTACTCTTATTAGTCACATTTAAAGTTCTCAGGGGGTTATTAGCTACGATTTTGAATAATGCAGATGTATAACACTTTTATCTTCATAGACAGTTCTCTTGGGTAGCTCTAGTTCATGGTATGAAGCTGAATACTGAAAAGATAAAAGAATCTGCAGGTATTTAACCTTTTGTGAGGCTATTAGAAGCCCTGAAGCTCACTAAACTAATACATATAATAAGACATACATAGACTACGTAGTAATTGGATTGTGAATCTATATGTTTTCTTTTCAACATGTCTGTAGTAGCCTACAGTGAATTTTCCCCTGAAATATAATCTTATAATTTTGCAGCCAGAACATCTGGGTGCAAATTCTAGCCCTTCCCCTCACTAACAATTTCATCACTGACCAGACACCTAACTTCCACTGTCTCATCTGAAAATTAGGATGAGACGTTTTGCCAACTTTGTGTGATCCTTGAAAGGTAGTATGTTCTTTTTTTTTTTTTTTTTAAATTATACTTTAAGTTCTAGGGTACATGTGCATAACGTGCAGGTTTGTTACATATGTATACTTGTGCCATATTGGTGTGCTGCACCCATCAACTCGTCAGCATCCATCAATTTTAAAGTGGTTTTCTGGATTTATTAAAAGGGTGCCTTTTTGTATTTAAACCTTTACATTAAGGCCGGGCGTGGTGGCTCAAGCCTGTAATCCCAGCACTTTGGGAGGCCGAGACGGGCGGATCACGAGGTCAGGAGATCGAGACCATCCTGGCTAACACGGTGAAACCCCGTCTCTACTAAAAAATACGAAAAAACTAGCCGGGCGAGGTGGCGGGCGCCTGTAGTCTCAGCTCCTCGGGAGGCTGAGGCAGGAGAATGGCGTGAACCCGGGAGGCGGAGCTTGCAGTGAGCTGAGATTCGGCCAAGGCACTCCAGCCTGGGCGACAGAGCGAGACTCCGTCTCAAAAATAAATAAATAAATAAATAAATAAATAAATAAATAAAATAAAATAAAAAAACTTTACATTAAAAATTTTTGCTTTCCATCATGTCTTCTCAAGTCACATAATGTTTATGCTATTTCTGTTTGAATATTAGAAATATTCATGTTTAGCTATTTTAATAGAGACTTAATTTTGAGTAAATGAGAAAAAATGTAATAACTTCATTCCAAAACAGGTATGCCTATGATAACCTGGTTCTTTGGACTAGAGGGTACTAATGAAGGTAATGGTGGTGATAATGATGGCATTCCACTGCAGAATCTCACAACTGCAGGCTTAGTGGATGAGGCATACGTATTTCCAAACCTCGGTCTAATCAATATAAACCTATAGTTTTGTCGCAGTGTTTAGCACCCATCACACAATAAGTGATTCATTTTTATTAGATATAATAAGCCAAACTATGAAGCTAAAAGCTGAAGCCATCAAAAGGATTTGGCTCTAATAGTTGCATTCATTTTTATATCTTTATAAATGTACAGTTTTGTCCATTTTTTTAATAAAACACCGTAAGAGAACCATTTTTATCAAGACATTTACATTTTAAAATAATAAATTTGTTTATCATTGTGCTCTATGTCAGCATCACAAACTATCTATATTCATTCCTGAATCATTTTATTTACTTACTAGAAAAGACAATTTCTAATTGTGTAATAAAGTGCTAATTTTGAAAGAATATAAGTAAATGATAATAATTTTAAAAAGATGCTATTTATTCTACTTTAAAAATCTGCCTACTTCTACATATTTTTGATCATTAAAACATTTATTTCTCCTCTATGAAATTGGAACATGTATTATTTTAAGATTTATCATTTATAGACTACTTTTAATGAGATTTACTTACGTCTTTTTTTGTTTGTTTGTTTGTTTTTTGCGACGGAGTCTCCCTCTGTCGCCCAGGCTGGAGTGCAGTGGCCGGATCTCAGCTCACTGCAAGCTCCGCCTCCCGGGTTTACGCCATTCTCCTGCCTCAGCCTCCCAAGTAGCTGGGACTACAGGCACCCACCAGGTCGCCCGGCTAGTTTTTTAAAATATTTTTTAGTAGAGATGGGGTTTCACCGTGTTAGCCCGAATGGTCTCGATCTCCTGACCTCGCGATCCGCCCGTCTCGGCCTCCCAAAGTGCTGGGATTACAGGCTTGAGCCACCGCGCCCGGCCTACTTACGTCTTTATACTTATAATACATGGTGATTTGTTTATAGCAGCTGTTTCTTGTAAATATTACCCAATTGTGGTGGCATATTCTTTTTGCTTTCAGCTTGTTATGTTATTTATGATTCTGAGTATAACTTTATTTTGAAAAATGAATAGTAAAATGAAATTTTACTTGTAAAGTATCTTCCACAATTGGGATAATTAAAGGAAGAGGGCATCGACCAATGATGTTAATGTGATGGAAGGAAACAAACATATTTAAATATTTAAAGCAAAATAAAATATTTTATTTATATATTTATAAAGCATAGCAGAATCTTTTCACTTCTTACCATTTCTACTCTTTCATTTTTACTACCAGCTACCATTATCTCTGGCCTTGAGTGTTAGAATAGACTTTTGTCTATTCTTCCAATCCTGTGAAAAGCACTCTTTCAGGCACTGAGAGTATCAACTTAGCAAGACTGGCATGACCCCTAGTTATGAAGCTCAGAATATTTCATGGGATGAGTCTAGACACCTGAATTTGTAATAAGTTCCTAAGCTGATACATCTCTAGGCTATTTAACAGAAATATTTTGAAGAATATTTCTCTAGAGTGATGATTCACAAACTTGCTAACCATACATCTCACTGAGGATCACTGCCAATTAGATTAGATCGCTAAGATTTAACCCTGACCTACTACTGGAAAACATGTAGGAAACAGTCTTGGGAATCTCCGCTTTTAATTAGATCTTCAGATATCCTAATAATCAATAGAGTTTGGGAAACACTGCTACAGAAACTGCAAGCAAGTCATAGCTGGCATGGATTAGGGCATAGGAGCTCAGATGAAAAAAGTACCAAGGGTACCAAGAGGCTTCTTCCCCATTTTCAGAGGAGTAGCCCCTGGGACCTGGAACCTGCAAGGCCAAGTCTAGATACACAGCCTTAAAGTGGGAACAGCTGATAAACCAGAAGGCGGAGACTTGCAACACAAAGAAATATCTCTTGGATGCTCAGCCCTGAAGAAGAATAACCATAGTCCAGAGCTATTTGGTAAAGAAGAAACTCTGAGGCATAGCACCACTAAACCAACTTACCCAGAAGCTAGAAGGAGTAGAGGTGTTTTCACCCAGGGCTGAGAAAGCCGAACTGAACTGGTAGTTACTGTTACAAAATTTGAATCGACCTAGAGGTAAAGAATTCCATGGAGTGCTTTCTAGTTGGGGAAAGTGGTAGAAGGGGTGAAGACTAATACTAAATTATGAGATTCTTGCATATGTTGTCTTTTAATCTTCACAGGAATTCTGCAAGACAAGTATGTTTATCTCCCAATTTTACAAGTGAGGCAACAAAACATAGGAAGTTCGCTTTTCTCAAACTAAGTTTTCAGTTCAAGGTCTACTCCATATCTGTTGTCTTTCTTGTAGTGAGGGCTTAAGACACAGTCCTAAGCATATCAACTATCTGGTTTTTAACCCAGAATGAAGGTTTTCAATATTCATATTAGTTGATTTTTTTTATTAGTTTTTTGGGGAAGACATTAATATAACACTCTTTTTTAATGTGGCACCAAATGACTATTTCCAGGAAAATAGTCATATAGATAGTGAATCTTGCCCAGATGATCTAACTATTCCATTCAAATAACCATGGCTCCTTCATGACTATAATCTCTAAGAACTTGTCTTATAGTCTAGTTTTAGTCTGTTTTGTAATTGCCTATTTATTAATGATGTCTATATCATAAAATTAGAATTGTGAAGTTAACATCTAATTTTTAGTTTGATGGAGAGAATTTATGTATAAATAATAGTGAAATCAAAAAAATCCTAACGAAACATAGATATTTATAATTAAATATTGTGCACACAGGGATATACTTTCTATGACAAGTGATAAGAATATCATCTTTTTATTTCATTTACCAGAAACTTCTAAGTAAGTAAAACATTGGAAATTTAGTTTTCTCTAAAAAGAAGTTTTCAAGAAGTTTTCCAGGCCACCGAGAATGTTTGAGGTGAACTGGCACACTCATTTTTCATTATGACCTAAGTTGTTTCTCTTAATTCAGATTGTAGTAGTAGGGCCTTTGCATGGAAGATTTGTGCGATTGTACTGTGAGGCTGGAGTGAATTTTAAAAGGTTATTTATTCCTATATTTTTATCTTCTCAATTTGGTTGGGCCATTTAGGGTGGATAAAGTTTTAAGGCAATATATTAGAGAAGAAATCTCACAGCCTACTTTACTAACTCTAATAAGCTTCCATCTTGCTGTATGCTCTATGTTAAATCTGTACCAGACCTACAGGAGGACAGAAAATGATGAGAAAAGTGAGAAAATGTGAAACTATGTCATATGAATAGAGCTGAAGAAAGTTTAACTTTGTCTTCTAAGTGTTACTCATGCTAATGGATAAAAATTACAGGAAAATTGACTTCAGTAATAAACTACAAATAATTTTATAACAAGTATTTAGAGTATTTCCTATATTTGCGGTAGAAGGAATGCAATCACTAAACAAGTATTTGGGCTAGGAGGTGTCTCCCAGTTTGTAGACAATGTATTTGAACCTCAGGGAAGTTAAGTAACTTTCCCTATGTATCACACAAATTGTGCCAGAGTTGGAACTCAAAACCAAAGTCTACTTCAAGTCCAGTGAATATTGCATTGTACCCGGTTTCTACTGCTCAGAATTTCAGTCAATGACCACCCCTTCATTTTTGCATAGGAGACAATTTAGTCAGAAAGAGAGAAGGGAACTTGCCTAAGTTTACATGTAAAACAAACTAAGGCTCATGTAAGTGGGAAGCTATTACTATACATTTGTTTGCAGTGGTAGGATAAATTATAGATGTAAAAATTCTCAAATCTTGAAGTAGGAAGATCTGCAGAGGTTACTTTGTCAAGTGTAAAGATCTCTTTTAGAGCTTGCTTGATAAATGGTTATTCAGTCAAAGCTTAAAAGTTCAATCTTGTGAATATTACTTTCCACATTTGTCAGAGAGCACTTTAATGTTGAAATAGAAAAGTGTCTGTTTTTCTGGTAAAACTTCTACACTCAGAAACCATATAGAGTAAATTTGCTTTCTTATATGCCAGATCTTCAAATTTTGAAATTTTGAATTGATACTCAATGGTAGAGTATCATTATTATGCCTAATTGCTTGGATGTTGATAATACTGTTTTTGTGGTTTGCTCAGTTAATAGTTGGTGGTTAAGACTCAAGTAATTATTAGAACAAAAGTACATATCTTGGGAAGCTTTATTGGTTTGTCAGCTGTTTCTATGAAAAACAGAAATTAAAGATAAGAATGAAATGTGCAAGAAAAATGTAACTTCATAAATTGTGAAGCCTGAGGTGAACAATGCTTACTTTTTACCACCAGAGGTCTTCAAAAGACCTGTAATAGCTGCATCTCTGCCAGCTGAGGAGGAAAAAAACTCTAGCTAAGCTGACAGAGATTCTTATCAAGTAATTTGCTTAAGAGCTTAAATATAGTATGAATGTTCTGTAGTCTTAATACTAAACATTTCTGCTAGTTAGATTTCAGGCAATGAAAACAAACAAAAACTCCAAAACAATGCAGAACCAACCTTCAAAATGCAGAAGAGTTATAATGTATCATTTTACATTTTATTTTAATTTATTACCTAATTATTTTAGCTTATATTGGGAAGCTTCTGATGCTAATTATAATATTTTTAAAAAACTTATAAATATTACATAGAAGTGGAAATCCACTACCATTTAAATTTAATGAATATACTCTGTATGTAGATTATAAACATATTGTGTGTATGCATGAAACATCCTAATTTTGCTTTTAAATTTAAAGCTTAAGAGACATTGTGGGCTAATTCCTTTGACTTATCCTAAACTATGGTGAAGCAAAGGCAGCCAAAGATTTTCTATCAACTTGGAAGAACAGTTTCCCGTTTGGACTTAAAAAAAATAAAACGACTTTAGATGAACTGACAATAGAACCCATGATAATATGCATAATAACTTGAGTAGTAACAATCTGATTTCATTAGTACTTTGTATTTTTGTGTTACTTACTTAATTCAATACTTATGGAGGGCCTACTATGTGTCTGCTATTTTACCAAGTGATGGAATACATAAAAATTGCAATCACACCTGAAGAAATTCAGTTTACTGCAAGAAAAAAGACAAAAAAAAATGTCAATTCAACTTTATAAATACCACGTTAGGAAGATGATAATCATACGGGCTGTGGGAACCCAGTGAGTGAGTTCCTAACTTAGGGCGAATCAGAAGATTTCACCAAAGAGCTGACCTAAGAATGAGACGCTGAGCGACAACAAGACATCTATGCAGTTGGGCAGGGAATGTTTCACGGAGGGGAGAGAATACTAGAAAATGTTGGGAAGTGGATGGAGAAATGTGCCTCCTGGACCTGTAACACAAGCTGCTTTGCTTGCTCTGTGTAAAATGAGTTCAGGAAGTACATCCTTGGCTGTTTCACATAAAGAGAGAGGAAAGGGCTCATGTTGAAATAAAGAGTCAGTATATCATAATTTTTTTCTTTTCCTTTTTTCTTTTTCTTTTGAGATGGAGTCTTGCTTTATTTTCCAGGCTGGAGTGCAGTGGCCTGATCTCGGTTCACTGCAAGCTCCGCCTCCTAGGGTTCAAACGATTTTCTTGCCTCAGCCTCCAGAGTAACTGGGATTACAGGTGCCTGCCACTGCGCCTGGCTAATTTTTGTATTTTTAGTAGAGACAGAGTTTCACCATCTTGGCCAGGCTGGTCTCAAACTCCTGACCTCATGATCCACCCACCTCAGCCTCCTAAAGTGCTGGGATTACAGACGTGAGCCACCGCACCTTGCCCTTAATTCTTATTTGTTATTTTAACCATTAACCCTTTGAAAATAAATAGTAGTTCTCTTATCAGGATCCAAACAAAATTTAAAAAGCAAATTTATGCAATGAGCTGAAAAATAATTTCAAAATTGTTATTTTTTTTAATGATCTAGCTCCTATTTTTTCTTTCTCATGAAGTTTTTTCATTCTGTCCCTCCTCCTGGGGACAGAGACTGTATGGTCCACAAAGTCCAAAATATTTATCCTCTGGTTTTGTCCAGACAAAGTTTGCCAAGCCTTGATTTCACGTTATGCTACTTAGTACAATTTTATTGGTCTATGTCACATTATTATTTATCAGTTATTCTTTCTGGACAATGATTTAACAAGATATGTTACACATTAAACCTTTAAAACATACACAAAAAAATGAGAAATTTTAGATAAGTGTGCAGTGACTAAAAAAGGTTATAAATACATATGTACAGGAATTTTTTTCTAAGATAGAGAAAAATTGAGTAAACAGGGCCAGGCGCCGTGGCTCACGCCTGTAATCCCAGCACTTTGGGAGGCTGAGGAAGGCAGATTGAGACCATCTTGGCGAACACGGTGAAACCCCATCTCTTCTAAAAAATACAAAACATTAGCCGGGCGTGGTGGAGGGTGCCTGTAGTCCCAGCTACTCGGGAGGCTGACGCAGGAGAATGGCTTGAACCCAGGAGGTGAAACTTGCAGTGAGCCAAGATTGCACCACTGCACTCTAGCCTGGGTGACAGAGCAAGACTCCGTCTCAAAAAAAAAAAAAAAAAAAAAGAAAAAAGAAAAAAAAGAAAAAAAAAAGAAAAGAAAATTTGAGTAAACATAGACACCTTAAAGAAAATATAATGAGCAGAGGAAGTAAAAATATCTGTATTATAAATAACTATGGTCTGTTAAATAACCTGTTTTTAAGCTTCCTTATTATGACTTTGTTTACTACTCATTGTTTACTATTGTTTATTTCTCAGAAAAAAAGCTATTGAGTTAACACTATCTGTGAAAAATAAGTATACTTCATTTATTTTAAAAGAGACAAATTATACCCAGATCAGCTAAGATAATTTTCCTACTCTTACCTATAACATTATGTTATTTGTACCATTTGCACTGCAGTTTCCAGTAATTAAAACAGCAGGTTACCAGTGGATTATTTCGGCATGGGCACACTCATTTCCCTGCCCTCAAGTTAGAGGGACATTGTCTTATGTAGACACTGCCCATTATCCACGGGCAAGATTCCTTCAAATTGCCCTTGGAGGAGAAAAGTAGCCTAAATAGATCTCTTTCATTTGTCTCATGAGTCTTTGAAATGAACTATATTGGTGGCTGTTAGCTGAGCTACTCTAAACAGAAAAAAAAGTTCAGTAATCTTACGCTTTTGATGTCAACTTGACATAAAGTTAAAATGAAAGAGATTGTTATTTAAGAGAAGATTTTAAACAAGTTTCTTTGAAGTGCATATTTATTTGTAAAGAAACCTTTTTTAGGTCAATTGGAAGAAACCACTGAACATTCTCTAATGTTACTGTATTGAATACCTGCAAATAGTGGTAGTCAGGAGAAATTGGAGGAGAAAGGAGAAAAGATAAAAATGTTTCAGAACAACATGCTCATTTGATTTTAAGTATATGCAGAATCTGCAGAAAAATCTTAGCAAATATTGTATGTGTCCCTTAGATGATGCCAAGTTTCTGCTCCTTTTTCATAACCAGAAAAACATTTCTTTTTTCTAAACCAGTGTATAAATATTCAGATAAGATATTTCAGTGTATGCTAGAAAATTATATTTTGTCTTATTATTCCTAGGTATAAAATGTGTAAACTATTTATCACCATGTTTGAGTTCTCACAAATTCTTGACAATGTCCCAAGTTCCATTTGGCAAGTTTCTAGGTTGAGAACTCCAAGAGTTAATGAATAGGCTGCCTTGGAGATAGATGTAAATCTCTTCAATAATTTACAGATCTCCACACGTCATGAAATAGTTTCTATGGTCCTGTTCACCTATATTGCTTACCACTTTCCCTCCTCACCATCTGTCAAAATCCTACCCATCATTTTGAACTCTGTTCAAGCCCTATTACATTTGTGAAGACTGTTTTGTTCATAGAGCCTGACAAGATCCCTCCTTCATCTGCTCTCCCATAGCATTGATTACCAAGTCCACTCATATGCTCTGTATTCTTACTGTGCTGTCTTGTACTGCTCTTCAGTAAAATTTTATTTGTCCTACTGGATAACAAGCTCTTAAGTTAGTGACCAGATCTTATACTTTTGTGATACCCTCATAATGCCTTGAACATATTGATTTCTCAAAAATGTCTGAAACAATTTTTCATGAAAAATATAAGTGGTTTTGGATTGTCACCTTTTAAGATTACACATACATGATTCAGATAATTGTTTGGATAATTGAGTTGATGAAATCATTTCCACATATGAAACTAGAAGAGTAATCTTTTCCAAATCATTATTGATTGCTCACGAATTAAATACTCTACAGAAGGTAGATTTGTGCAATATCAATATAATAGTAAACATATCAGTATAATAATAATTTCTGTCAGTGTCTATGATTTTTATGGCCCCATGCTAGGACCTTACTAGCCTGAAGCTCCTTATGATTTACCTTTTTTCCCCAAACATATGGATGGAATACCCAAATTGAGAAAAATTATATTAAGTGAAATAAGCCAGGCACTGAGAGATAAACATTTGCATGTTTTGTCTCACATGTGGGAGCTAAAAAAATAAAAACTGAATCCGTGGTGATACAGTGTAGAATGATGGTCACCAGAGGCAGGAAAGATAGTGGGAAGGCAGGAATAAAGAGGTGATGGTTAGTGGTTACAAAAATAGAGTTAGAGAGAATAAATAAAATCTAGTGTTCAGTAGTACAATAGGGCAACTATAGTTAATAATTTATTGGATATTTCAAAATAACGAAAGGAGTGGAATTGGAATATTCTTACCACAAGGAAGTAATACTCAAGGTGTTATGTATCCCAGTTACTCTGATTTGATCTGTAGCAATCACACGCTTGTGTTAAAATAACACATGTACTCCATAAATATGTACAACTATTATGTAACCATAGTAATCTTAAAAAATTAAAGATTCATGTTGAAATATATTCCTTCTTTGAAACAACCACCCAAATGTGAGAAAAATCTTGTTTGCATCTAGAAAAGATAGAGGAACATCCAGATCAATATACGTATGTTGCACAAGCAGGGAATTAAAATCAATGTAAATATACATACCTGTATGTTGTATGATTGTATTTTATTTATTTTTGAGTAAAAACAGGGAAGGCAGTAGAAAGAGTTTTTTGGTTTATCTCTAAACTTTTCAATACTTTTAAATTTCAACTTTTTCTTTTTGAAATTTCAACTTTTAAAGTAATTTTTACAGACCCCCCAAATCAGGCCTCATCTGAAGAAGAGGGTTATCACAATTTGGGCAAGAGACTAATAAGGCACCATAGAAGGCACGTTATGCAGACATCATTATGAATCACAAAACAATTAGTATTTATTGAGTGTCCACCTATTCTGTGAGGCATATGCTAGTGGATTATATAGACTGTCCCCTGTATTCCTCCCTACAACTTCATGAGGTGGTTTAAGTATTTTGTTTTGTTTTGTGTTTTTCATTTCTGAGTTATTTAACTTAGGATATGGTTTAAACACTTTTATGCCATTGTTGCATATAGGGGAAGTGAGGCTTAGAAAGAGGATATAGAGCTTACCCTAGACTACACGACTGATAAGTCATGGAGCCAGGATAGATAGGCAGGTTCATCTGACTTCAAAGTCAGTGACTTTTCTCTTATCACGTGACTTCTCTTATCATGTTGCTTTTTTTTTTTTTTTTTTTCTTTTAACATTTAACAGTCTTGCTTATCCAAATCCCCCCAGAGAGTTTAGAGGCCATAGATGATAGACAGATGGGTGGATAAATGGATGGATCTAGATGAAAGGGAAATTTGCAAATACACTTCAAATTAACTTCAAAGAACTTTTAATAAGAAGCTTGTGATAAAAAGCAGAATTTGCCATTTTATAGAAGTTGTTTTTGCTTTCAAGGAGTTTGACATTTCTACCTCATATTCAGCGTGCTCTCCATTTGACCTCTGAGTCCTTGCCTGTTGTATTTTCACTTAACTTGCCTTCCTTCTTTTTAGAAAAACAATTTATTTGTAATGGATTTTCTTTTAGGGTTGAAACTCAGTTCAACAGAAAACAGACTGACTGATTCAGAGCTGCAAGAAACCTTGAGGCAAAAAATTTCAACCCCATGCCATCATTTTACTGATGCATAAACAGCTGACATTCAGTATTGTTACATGATTTATCTAGTCTACAGGAGAGATGCAGGTCTCCTAATTCTTAGGATGGTAGAATTCTGTGACACACTGCATCTTAATGAGATGTCAGATCAAAAAGTTATGAAGTTGATTGACAATTTTTTTTTTTTTTTGTAATTTAGTGACCAGGTTGATTTGGAACTGTCTGTACTAATTCATTGTTTGAAATGCTATTCTTAATATGGAGACCATGAAAAATTGAAAAATGCCATTTAATATAGGAGCATAGATACTGTTGTACATCAATACTGGCTTCAGTCTCCCTTACCAGCTTCACGTTTCACACATTTTACTCTGGTTCATTCTGAAACTTGCCATACACATCATAGCTGTACAACTTAGCCACTTGTACTCCTTTATCTGGTACCTTTCCACATCTTGACTGCCTGGAAAAAATCTTACTTATCCTTCCTTTTATGTGTCTTAGCCTTACCCACACCCTCCCTTGCCTTGGCAGAGTTAATTTCCCACTTGTCTGTGATAGTACAGCAATTTCTGCCCTTATTATAGTACTTATCTATGTTTTATTGCCATTATTTCTTCACCTACATTTCCTGCTCCAGACCGGAAGCTCCTTGAGAACAAAAATTTTGTCTTAGCCCTCTTAGTATCTCCCATGACAATGTAATGCTAGGAACATATTGGGGCACTGCAAAAATATTTCTCTTGAAAAAATTATTTGCAAATCATGGTATCTTTCAAAGAAAATGCCCCAAAAGAAAAAATGATGTCTGAAAATCAGGGCTATAAGTAAGACTATATGACCAGATAAATATGAGAAAACATTTGCTGTCATTTTTACTAACTGAATTTTATACAGTTATAAAGTTTGAAGTTAATACTTTATTTTTTTAGTGGTCTGTGTCTTATGTTGCTTTTTTATTAACAAGGATAGATTCATATGTCTCCAATCATAATATCTTGCCTGGGTGTTAGTATGGCTAACATTAATTTAGTCATCTGTTGACTGAAGAATAACCCTCTGATCATTCCTTTTAATTTGAGAACTTCTAATAAGAAATCCAGTGACTACTATAAATTATAAATCTTTATATCACTACAGTTTTGGCAGATCTACGGTTTAACATAGTCTTACATATATAGAACGGATCTATCATAAATAAAATGTAACTGCTCATATTTATAGAATGAATTCACATACAAACACTTCATAAAGCTGTTTTCTCTTCACAGCTAAGATAGGAAGCCAAACTTCAGCTGTAGGATATTTAATTAAATAGATTATATTTGTTTAGCAGGACAAATGTTTTCATTGGTATGCTCCCAAAACTTGAGCATAATTCATAACACATTGGACTTTTAGAGATATTGTCTTCTGGTCCATAAATAGAGTTATATAATACACAGCTGTTTGTTATTAATCACAGTTTGTAATGGCTCATGAGTTTATTCTGTACTGCTTAAAAAAGCAAAAATGCAATGATTTTTTGTTTGTTTGCGTGAACAAGTTTTGGATACATGAAACTGATAAATCAGCATTACAATTCATTAATGGGGAGCTTTTGCTTTCCCAATGTCTAAAATCAGTGAAACATCTGTAAGTATGCTTATATTGAGCTTGACAGATCTCCTTTATATAACAAATTGTACTTACATAATCTGTAACTAAAATGATGACTAGGTGGTATACGTGAGTTCCTTCCTTAGAAATTTCCAGTGGTGCAGGAGACAGGTGCAGAAGTATGCCAGAATCCAAGACACAGTAAATGGAATTTCTAAAGGGTTTGCTATTTTTTCTTTTTCTTTTCTTTTCTTTTTTGCCATTTCAGCATTTACACAAATGATTTGTCATTTCAGTAGCCCTAGTGGAGACCACATTGCCGTGGAATGGATCTCAATCTAATTCTCTATCTTTGTTCTGCTTTACTCCCTGAACCTAAGTTCTTGTGTATTTGTGCATTTCTCCATAGCTAAGTTAGGGTTATCCTATCCTAAATGTGTTGATTAATATATTAAATACGATATTTCTTTCCTCCTTGTTTATTTTTTGAAGGTGTAATATTTCTCAAACAAATCATCACCTTTATTCAGGAGAAATGCATGTACTATGGCCAATTAAATGCTACTACAGATGCACCATGAAATTTTCAGTTCATATGAGGTATTGCTACATTCCTTTAGTAGACATTCTGCCCTGACCCAAGAAAACAAGTTTCTTTGAATGCTTCTAAGACAGAAGAGTAAAAACAGATTTGCACGAATAACTAAAAGTGTGTTCCCAAATGTCCACAGCTTACCAGGTTGTAGTACCTAGGTCATTCAATTATTTCCTTGTAGTTACTTCTTGATTGGGAAGTGGGTTTTTGTTTTTTTGTTTTGTTTTTTCATGTAGAACATAAGATGTTACAAAGTTTTACTAAAACATCACATAAGTCAAAGAAAACTAATTCCATAGGACAAGTTCCCAAGGAACAGATCTGGAAATTCTGAGATTTTCATGTAGGTTTATTGGGAATGGCTCTTGGGAACACCTAGGAAAGGTGGTTGAGGCAATGTTGAGCAGGAGAAGCTGAGCTATGACGCAATTGCAATAGTGGTCTCAGACAACTCTACAAAAAGCTTTCCTTCTGGGATGACCCTTCAGAGTTTTTATGTCTGGAGGCAAGGGGCCAGGCTTTTATACTCCTGTATCTGCAGTCCTTCGATGCAGGCCACACTTGGTGGAGACTGCAGGGAGTAACTTTGAGCCAGTCTGCTCTCTGGCTGAGGCCAGTTTCTGAAGAGAAACTAATGTGAGAGCTGTCAACACTCCCAACAATGGAAGAAAAGAGTTCTTAAGTCCTGAGGAGGGAATCTGAGCAGTGCACTACAGTATTCACTACAAGGAGGTGCTTAACTTTTGCTACAATAGTCTTGTAATGCTAACAGTGAATGATAATTAACTTGGGTGTTACATAGAATATTAAAACTTTTTAAGTAAACTATGTATTATCAGTCATGGCTAACATCTGAATTATTCTGTAGCATGGTTGTCTTTATCTTTAGATATCTTTAGAAATCTAAAATGCCAGCCTCTAATTTCCAATTGAGACCCTAGGGAAGTTAGAGTTAAGATTATCATTAGCTTTAATGAGAATAATTTGTATGGAATCCCATGTGTTAGTGAAAGAATATAAACATCTCCACATGTTGAGCTTTGAATATCCCTTTGTTTACTTCAGGCTTTAAATGAATACAAAATTGTTTTGTTTAGAGAGCTGTTATCAAAATAACACTGAAGATTTTTCATATGTTTTGTTTTATTCCTACTAGATTTTCAAATATGTTAGTATCAGATGAGTATTTTAAAATGTTTTTATTAATGTAAGTTAAAAATTATAAGTAAGGAAGAGTTACACTTTCTATTACATAATAAAGCTAAAATTCTAAGGGGAAAATTGATGTATTTTGAAGCTATATTGAGAGTGAAAAAGAGGATAGTAATTGAGTGATCTACATCTTGATGTTTATTGACACAGTGACTGACATGGCAAAAATAAATCCAGATGTTTGAGTATAAAAGAGTGGCAAAGTGGCATAATTAAATCAAACACATGAAATTTACTAGTTGAATGAACAGGTCAATTTGCATTTAACACTAAGGGATCAACTGATATTTGGAATGAGGGTTGGTGACAGATGGCATAGTTTTATAGTCCCATTTCAGTCAGTTAACAAGGAATTGACAGATGTGCTCATGGTGCTGAGCAATTATTTAAATAGAAATGTTTAGAATTGTTTATCAAAATAATTCAAGATTTTCCATTTGTGACTGTAGTTAATTTTTAAATTGCACTAAGTAAATGGATGTATTTTATGAATTTAAGATTCCAGTGATGTTTTAATTGGATGATTAAGTAATTCTCATCATTTATTTAATGGAACAATCTTTCAGATCTTGGTCTATACTAATATTGTTTCTTGGTCAATCAAATTGGTGGCTGTAACAAAATGAAGATTTCCAAAACATGAATATTATTTTTATATGGTAAGAGACACAGCTGAAAAAATCGTTGAGTAGAAAGAAATGACAATGTAGTTATACTCTTCTTAAAGTTTTAAAGCTCAGGAAATAAAGTTTGATTTACTTTGTGTTGTCCTAGAGAAAAATGGATCCAAGACTACATAATGTACCCAGGTTAGCATCCATGTAGCTGTATTTATTGATAACAGTTGACCTGATAAGAAAGTATAGACGACTGATAGAATAAGAAAAATATACAATAAAACCTTATGAGGGGAAAATTTTGTTAAATTAGTTAACAAAGATTTTAATATATGCCCCCATTACTCTACCCACAAAATACATTAAAAAGTTCGATAAAATATAAGAATCTTAAAACAAAAAACAAAAAACAAAAAAAACTACCAAGGCAAAAACGTCAGAGACACTGTTGAAAAAGTGAGTTGTAGATAAACTGTTACAACCCACAAATATATGTGAAGCATTTATTCTTAACGTCTTAATATCAGTGAACATAGATTGCTGTCAGGACCACATGCCTGCAATCTCCGAGTCCTCTAAAAAGAGAAGTGCACAGAAAAAGAAAAAAAATCTAAAAATCCTGTATACCCACACACATAAGTTAAACAATACACTGCTAAAGAAAACATTAATAAACTACAAGATATATTTGACAAAATTTTCACCCAAAAAAGGAATGATATTATATTTCCCATCACATCAAACTGAAGTTCAGGCAGGAAAGAGTTGAGAAGAGACACTATTTTATTAAATAATAATGAAAAATGATTCAGATTTAAAGAGAAACATAAATTCTCAGATTGCAAGAAAAATATATGAAGTCCCTAGAAAGATAAAACAAATCTATAACTAGATACAATGTTCAGAAACTATAAGATACCAAAGATTTAAAAAGATATGAAGACAGTGGAGAGAAATGATAAATTATTTTCAGAGAGACATAATTGAATGGATATCAGATTTCTCATTAGAAAAAATAGGTAAATAAAGAGAATAAAGCGATATTTTCAAATCTGGGGAATATAATGATATAACCTAGCTAAATTATTATTTAAAAGTTAGAGTTAGAGACATAGATATTCATAAACATAAAAAAAAAAAAACATTGGCCATAGACGCTTATTGAAAGGCTTATTAAAAGATGTACTTTAGCAAGAAGAAAACTGACAAAGAAAGTGTGGAAAAACAAGAAGAAATAGTGAGCAAAGCAGTTGATCAAAG
This sequence comes from Piliocolobus tephrosceles, assembly GCF_002776525.5. Lineage (NCBI taxonomy): Eukaryota > Metazoa > Chordata > Mammalia > Primates > Cercopithecidae > Piliocolobus > Piliocolobus tephrosceles. The sequence continues at coordinate 44,037,190 of NC_045437.1, forward strand.
TTCTAAATATTGAAATTACTAAAAATACTTACAACAGTTTTTGGAGTGTTTAAAAACAAAGTGGAACTTAAACACTGAATAATAATTGCAGTGACTAAAGGGATGGACCTGAAGGAAATGTAATTTATTATATATTCTCAAATCTTTTGGTGGAAGATAGTGATATTAATTAACCTTAGAATTTTTAGTTAGAAATAAACCCCGTCTCTACTAAAAATATAAAAACTAGCTGGGCGAGGTGGCGGGCGCCTGTAGTCTCAGCTACTCGAGAGGCTGAGGCAGGAGAATGGCGTAAACCCGGGAGGCGGAGCTTGCAGTGAGCTGAGATCCGGCCACTGCACTCCAGTCCGGGTGACAGAGCAAGACTCCGCCTCAAAAAAAAAAAAAAAAAAAAAAAAAAAAATTAAAGGAAATAAAACCACTAAAACAAGAGAAACAGACGGTTTAATTTCTAAACCAGGGTGAACAATTTCTACTAAGTCAACAGAAAGCAACAAAAGAAAAAAAGATACAATACTGAGGAAAGCATAGTAAATGTTTTAAAACCTAGAACAAGATGTTGGCATATATTCAAATGTTAGTAATCAAAATAAAGATAATAAATAATCTCTAGTAAGAGAAAGAAACTTCAGATTAGATTAAAATAAAATAAATAGCTATGTGTTGTTTGCAAATGATACTGCTTTACAAAGGGAAGGGGAAAATTAAGAAATGATAAGTTATATACTAATCAAATAAAGCATCTAATAGTTTTATCAGAAATATATAGAATTCAGACAAAAGAGCATTATAAATGAGGACATTAATCTAAAAGTAATGTATTTCCCCAGATGATATAATAGCTGTGAACTTGTATAGCAACCAAAATGATCAATATATGAAGTGAAGCAGGCATAACAGCAAGAAGAAACTAAAAAACTCATAATGATTGTTGGGTGTGTTAACTCATCTCTTTTGGAAACAGAGTAGCAGACAAGAATATTATAGGAAGATTTGCACATGTACCCTAGAACTTAAAGTACAATTTAAAAAAAAAAAGAATATTATAGGAAGATGATGAAAAGGAAGAGGACTAAAAGTCAGTCGTTGTTGGTATTATTGGTAACCTCATTACCAATTGGTAACCTCATTTTTAAGAACAGTCTAGGAACATTCATTTGAAAGTGCACAAGAAGTATTTCCTAATAATTCTGCTTCTAGATATACCACTTAGAAAAATTACTGCATGTCTGTACAAGAGAACATGTCCAAGAATTCCCACGGAAGCATTGCTTTTAGTAGCAAAAACTGGAAACAACCTAAGTGCTATATGATAGAATGCTCTCCAGCAGTTAAAATGAATAAACCTGATTTTTATGTATAATGTGGGAAGAATTTTAAAAATACTTTTTTTGAGTGATCTACATAAATTTTAGAAAAATCGGACTACACATCTTATATAAATTAAAATACTGCATAATAATTAAAGATAGTGGCAAAAGCCCCAATATAAGAGCTTATTCCTGATGCTAAGGAGGTAATTGAAATGGAGGAACAAGAGAATATATCAAAAACATTATTTCTTTCAAGAAAAGAGGAAAAAATATTAAAACATTCCCATTAAAATTAAGAAAGCAAGGGTTCTAATGATCACTGTTTTTATTTAATATTGTTTTGGTGGTTCTAGATAATAGAATAAGACACTGGGATAAACACAGTAAAGAAAAAGTTTTGTTTTCAGATATAATTGAATACCTAAGAAAATCAGAAAATTCAACTGAAAACCTATTTAAACTAAAAAGAAAACTTACTAAGATGGCTGCATACAAAAATCAAGAGTTTTCCTTTTATAGTAGTATAACAGGATGTGAAAATGAAAGCTTTGACTGAACTCTGAATTACAGTGTGCTATGAGTCAGATCAACAAGCTGAAATTTCAAAGGTGTTTGTGAACCTGCTAGATGAATCATCTACATCAAGGATCTAAAACGGTCAGGTGGCTGGTGATTCAACAGGATTTGGTGAAGAGGACTGGTTTGGAAAATCTGTGTTCTCAGTCCTGTCTTCCATCCCAGAGAAAGGGAGTGGGGATGACTGCCCTTCTTCCTCAACTCTAGGGAGAAAGTTTCACCAGGGCTGTTTGCAGAGCTTGATATATGTTTCCTGTAGTGGTGGGGCATTGTGAATTGGTTTCTGATTCATGCCTGTGAAATCTGAGACAAAAAGATCATGACTGGCAGTTTCATGTGACTAGGTGACTAAGTTCCTTGCAATAAGAAATGATTAACGCAAATATCGCATTCTCTTTTTCCCTCCTTCCTGTTTCTAATTGGCCCTGGAGCAGTGACCTCAGAACCTGAGATAATCTAAGCAACTGGAGAAGCTTGAAGGAGTCTGGGTCCCTGATCATGACAGAACTGCTATTCCACCCCTAAACTGGCTACATCTGGATATCTGGATTCTTTTTTTTTTTTTTTTTTTTTTGGCATGAGAAAGGAATAAACTATCTATTTTTTTAAAATTAGTGTTATTTGAGGTTTTTCTGTTATTAGCAGCTGAAACTAATTCTCTCAATCTTTTTTTCTTATCCAATCTTCACAATTTGAGAGGTTTGAAGATGAAGAATAAGTTTGCAGTAAAGTGGTGGTTGTTGGAAAACACTGAAGTAGCTGTGGAGAAACATTAATGAAGTTAATTTCAGAGAGGGAAAGAATGTAGAGACTGTGTGCCAGGATTAAAATATTTTTATTTACTGATATGTTATGCTCATAATTCTTTTTTTTCTTTTTTTTTTAGACAGAGTTTCCCTCTTGTTGCCCAGGCTGGAGTGCAATGCAGTGGTGCAATCTCGGCTCACCACAACCTCCACCTCCTGCGTTCAAGTGATTCTCCTGCCTCAGCCTCCCAAGTAGCTGGGATTACAGGCATGTGCCACCATGCCCAACTAATTTTGTATTTTTAGTAGAGACGGGGTTTCTCCAAGCTGATCAGGCTGGTCTCGAACTCCCGACTTCAGGTGATCTGCCTGCCTCGGCCTTTCAAAGTGCTGGGATTACAGGCATGAATCATCATGTCCAGCCATTATGCTAATAATTCTTATTTTGCCTACAGGTCATATCTCATTCAGACATTTGGCCTTAAAGATGCATTGCCCCAAGGGAGTAAGGATCAAAAAATAAACATCTACCATTCTTAGTTTTTAAGTTCCAAAGCTCCAAATGCAGGTTTCAGATGTGAAAATTTCATTTGCCTTCTCCCTGAAAATGATCTGAGTCAGAGAAGAGAGTGAAAGGACAAGAGTGTCTGAGAAAAGGCTGGCTAAGTCCCACATGGAGGAGAAGACACAAGGCAGACATTAGAACACTTCAGATAATTTTGTGAGTTTGGGGTGAATGGAACTTGTGTTCTGTTTCCTATCTGTAGCCCTGAGAGTAAACTAGGCCTTTGAAGACTAGAGGCTAGAAGAGGGATGGTCAATGCAAATGTCCGGGACTGAAGTGGGTTTGGCATCTCTGCTGGGTTTCCTGGGCCTTCAGAGTTGTATGGAAGAACTGAAAAATTTCTTCACATTTCCCAGGACAGCTGAGAAAATGAAGAGAGAGCGAGCAAAAGAGCAAGAGAGAACTGTTGAACACTGAAATCTAGAAGTTATGAAAAGAGGCTACCTCTGGGGACAGTTATGTAGATCAACTTTAGAGACTAACCATAGCTTAGGACCAGAAAGAACTCTATGTTTCGGTTATGAATTATGACCAAGTAGGCAGAAGCTATCAGCCAGTGACCAGACAACCCCCTCACAATTAACTAAATTAAGTTTTCTGGGTACACAGAATGTGCACTTGAAATGAAAATTAAGAACTTGTAAAAATTGTGTATATTTAACTTTTGAATTAGTGACCTGAAAAAATTATACCATTACGTGTGAATAACTAATAAAGTAGAAGTTTGAAGATGCAAGCACAAAGGGCAAATAACAGAGCACATTTCAGAGAAAACGGAGAGATTATAATTTTTTGGAGAAGGATATGTAGCCTTGACCAAAAGGGATACCTCTTTTCCAGAAACAAGATCAAAATTAGATTTTTTAAAATTGAAAGTTTAAATCATATATACTTTGTCTATTAAGTAAGGGGGGAAAATGCTCATCTACTTATAATTTTAAAAAATGAGATGCTTTTGGGAAGCTATTTTTTTTTTTTCCTATATGTTTCACATTCCTGCAAGTAGCATCAGGTAGATGAATATTTAGAACCAATTTCAAGAAGCAAAAATTAAATCTTAGAGAACTATATTTAATGTCAAGGACAGCAGTCTTTAGAGTATTCAATACATTAAAGAACTGAAGATGTTAGTTCCACTTACTACTTAAGTATTAATAGCTTTTATTTTGATTATTATTTTTTGTTTGTTTCTAAGAGTCAGTGTAACCCAATCATTTCACTTTTCCTCAGGATCACCACAAATATCACTCTTTTTCATTTTTTAGAGTTTAATTGCTTCATTTTATCTGTTTCAAAACATTTATTCAGATATATGCTAAGAAAGAAAAGATCTTGTTGCACAGTATTTCCACCTTGAGCATAATTAATCAACTGAATATATTATTTGTCAAATTAATATTTTTCATATAGTTTAATACCCTAAAGGAGTAATTTTGTCAACTTATTCCCCAATCCTCAACTGACTGGAAATCTTTGAAATAAAGATAATAAAGGTACCATATTTCATTAAATATCACTAAGAAAAATAATCCTACAAAATTCAAGCTTGCAAAGACTTCTATCATCATTATTTTTTTTAAATAACCATTTTTCTTAACTTTTGTGTAACTGAAGCAGGGATCTCAACCTGAATACAAAGTTTCAGACCAGTCTGGACAATTAGTGGAATAGAATGTGGAAGCTTGTTGACATCCCAAGTAGGCTATGAAGTCCATGTCCAACACTGAATCTTTGTTGCCAACTAGTTTCTCAAAAGATGTTTGTTGACTCAGTTGGTTAATGGAAGGATGTATGGATGGATGGACATATAAAGGAGAGAGAAAGAATTTTTCATGAAAGACATTGCCAGAATAAAGATAACTAAGAAATGTCACTGGTGAGTAGCTACTATCTGGGGCTGGTGGTGTGGGGATAAGAAGAGTTTACTGACAGTTGTAGGTAAAGAAGAGTTTATTAGATTAAGTATGAAATTATGTTTCAAGTAAGCAATGGGTAGGCTAGCAAAAAGGAGCTGACTGTAAGGAAACAAAGACTTGCTCGGATTTTATAGGACAGTGCTTGTGCTGTGTGCTGAAGAGGGCTTTGCTCAGTACTGATAACGCCAAGATTGCAGTGAGCTAACTTTCATTTTTTGCATCATCCCAGATTCTGGTGATAGCTGGGCACAGAAAGACTGTGATTTATTTGTTCAGGAGAGGTATGTGTTTCTAGACCATGAGAAAGGCACACATAGATTATCTGCTTTCTCTTTTTGCTTTCCCTCAGTCCCACCAGCCAGACTCCTTTTTCCTAATTAGGATTCCACAAGAAAGCTGTTTCTGGGTTATCAGAAGGTGGGTCACCCTCATAAACACAGGCTCTACTGCTGGTATTTGTTTCCTGTCCTGACTGCATTAAACTGATGTCCAAGGTTAGAGGATGTCAGGAGAACTGTGAAGGACAACTCTGAACGTGGTTTCATTAAAACCTCAATAAGACTTGAAACACAAGCAATAATGCTTGTAATCTCAGTTAATGAAAGAGGGAAAACCTTCTTTCCCACTTAACAACAAAGTGTAGGGGTTTTCCATACTGTCCCTGAACCAGTGAGTTTATTCCTAACTACTTATAACACATATCCTGGGGCTCATGGCAATATTTGAGGAACAGTTTACATGTGGTTATAGCCTGCACTGATAGATGCTGGAGATAGCCAATATTATTTAAATTCTCCTCCTAATGTGTCATAATTATAGTGCCAGGACCAGGGCTCTGCCCTACTAGACCTTCAGAGTAAAGTGTCTTTTTAACTTTTACACTATGAGCACTTTTCTTACTTCACCCTAGTTTTTGGCCTTGTTTAATTAATACACTTTAGCTACTGACAAATAGAGATCCTAGGTTAAACATTATTTCTCTGTCTTTCATATCCATTGATGAAGCTTCTTGGATGTAAAAAATGGTGAGACTAACAATACTGACCTCAGGTAATTGCTTTCAGTGGAAAATGACTTAATGCGTGTGAACTCTACATCCCCAGATATTATAATTTTTCGCCCACTTAACTTTCTCAAACCTCAACTGGGGTCCTTCCCTAGGAGTAATTACAGAGCCAAAGATGATGGCAGCTCAATCACTGCCCTTGGGACTTGGCATTTATTTATAATAAGAGAATATTTTTTTTTCCCTTAGCAGTGGTAATAAGTATACACTGACCAGTCTCCATTCTGTTACTTCATTTCATAGCTAGGCAGGACATTTTTTAAAAAAGTTTTAAAGCCATTTTAAAATTAGAAAAGCTTTCAAATGGTGTATGACATATACTATACTGACAGGCTAACTTGTATGCTTTGGAGGAACACTCAGAATAGCTGTAGTTTTATTCCTACAGAAAATGATGTCAAATAGGCCCAATCTTGGTGAATGTGGGCTGGTGTGGGACCTTCTTTTAAAAATAGAAGTGTCCTGACTAATCTGTTATACTGGCAACAGATCTAAAGACTATAGGCTGGTACTTGTGAAGATTAGAGAAAATGAAGACACGCAAAGACAGATTTGCCTTTCCCATAGTGGCTAAGATAAATCTGTCATTCAGTTAGAACTGCAAAGAAATTTCATTTAGATTTTAACTTTTTGATATGTAATTCACAAAGGGAATTTGTCTCACTCCAAAAATAGCTCTTCAAATATCAAACAACAGAAGAAATGTTTTTTACATTAGAGAAATATTTGAGACTTTTCTGACAATGCCCTCTGTCCTAGGGGAAAAAAAAAAAAAAAGGAACAAACTTTGTTCTCTAGAGTTTTCATAACAAACCTCTTCCATTTGTCTCTGTGGAAACAGTTAAATTGCCAGGGGCAACTTTGCCAACCATATGTTGTCAGAGATGTAACTGTTTTTTAAAGGTTAGATTACATTCTTCTATTTATTTCCTTAATCTCTACTGAGGACTGGTTTTATACGAAAACTTTTAAATTGTTGGTGAATTTACCGATCTTTTATAAGAACTTGCAAGTATAGACCTGGGTGTTGAGAAGCTAACAAAAGTACTTTGCTGAATGGTGGGCATTTACAGCTTCTTTACAGTGCCAGAAAAGATGTTAACATAATCTGAGCAAATTCAAGGTGAGCTTGTAAGAGTAGAATACCCAACTATTGAGTGAGGTGGGAGGAAGAGGGGGGAAGGAGGAAGAGGAGGAAATAGATAACTGATCTAAATGAGTTTTGCATTTTATATTGTGCTTATACCAGCCCTCAGGGCAAATTGTGTGCATCTTCTCCCAGCTCTGTGCTCAGTGACACCATGTTGGTAGCTTCAAACAAGCCATGGTGAGAGTATTTGCACTGCAAAAATAAGCAAATGCTACAAATCCTGGCATTTCTCTCTCTGGAGAGCCAATTGTTAAATGTTTACCAGCTCACCACTCATTAACCTGGAAACTCTCAATGGACGCTTTGGCAAAGAAAAGCAAGGTAGTAAAAAAGAAACAAATCACGAGCTAGGATGAAGGTATCAAGGGGGGAAGGAAGAGAGAGAATTGAGGTGGTTAAAATAATAATGTAATCACCTAGGTAAGCATGACTATTGGAAAAACACACGAGTTGAGCCCAGTTACTGAGATGGTTGGGAAAACAGCACTGGCTATGTCTCTGGTGTAACATTACTAAAGTGATACCCAGGCAGACACTAGAAAGACATTAGATAGCTTTGTCTGGAGTTCCTTGCCCTAGCAGGAAGCAGACTGTTTTTAAAGGTAAGTAAGAGTTGGGGACAAAACATAATTAAAATATGGTATATCATGAGGGCAAAATTAGGTATATACAGGCAGTTTGAATGAAGAATTGAGGAAGAATAAGAGCAAAAAGTGTTTTAATCTCTAATTCAAATCAATTTAGTATAACCTATATCAATACTGCTCATAATAACTAACTTCTTCCAGGTTTCTAGAATGTTCCAGGTACTGGGTTATATACTGCATATACATTATACGAATTGATATTCATGGTAATCATGTTAAATAAGTGCTAATATTGTCTCATTTTACAAATAAACTAAATGAAAGTTGGAGAGATTAAGTCACTTGACCAAAGTTTAGTCCAGAGCCTAAGTTCTTTACCACTTTAGTATGCTTTGCTACATCATTCCAGGGCTTAATAGATATAGGTTAAACAGAGAATTCATAGGTAAATTTTATGACTGAGGAATAATGATTTCCCAGTTCATTGAGATCTCTTGCACCTAAGGAAGATACCAATAAACTTGAATTTCTGTTTTTATGTTTTTTGTTCTTTTTTATTTTTTTATGTTTTTATGTTTTTTGTGGCTCTTAATTGGTATCTCTTTCACAGTACCTTCAACATAGAGTATATATGTCTCATAAATGTATATTATATAAAATAATTCTTTCACTTATATAAAATAATATGAAAAGGCCCAATTTACTGTATAGTATCTGCATCTGGAAATTTCAGACACCTAAATACTCTTCTGTTTCTTAAGTAAATTTTTTGAAGTATAATATACATATAAAGGACATACTTTGTTAGTGTAAGGCTGAATGAATTTTCACAAAGTGTGCATACTAGTGAAAAATTGCCTACAAAAATATATAGACCATTTTCAATAACCCAGGAATCCTTCTCATGTCCTCTTTAGTCTCAGCCCTAGGAAGTACAACTACTATCCTGATTTCTATCACCAGAGATTAGTTTGTACCTATTTTTGAATTTATGTAAGTGGAATCATAAAGCATGAATACTGTGTCTGGTGTTTTGCTTGGTAAATACTATGTTTCCAAGGTCCATTTATGTTGTCTATAGTTGCAGATCATTCATTCTCATTGCTACATGATACTCCATCATTTTCTTAATATACTAATGGAAATTTGAATGGAAAAATGTTTATTATCATTTATTATAATATTCTCTTGAACTGCTATCTATGTTAAGCATTTTCAGCGGTAAAGGCCTTAGAGGTTAGGAGAATCTCATAAAAGAATTTGTCTGGCAAATATACACTAACATAAATTAATCTCTGCCTTTGTTCAACTTTTACTTTATATAACCTGTATACTAAATTCCTAAATCTTTAAACCTTCCTAAGATACTTCAGAGTCAGATGACTTTCTTACTACCTATCCCACTCAGAGATCTCAAAGGTCTATGTAAATTCACAGATATGATCCAAGGTTTTGCACATACAACCAGTATAAATTTATAGATCACTAGTAATCCTACTAGCAACTATGAGGTTAGAATTTTGGCCAGCAGTGCAAACCTCTGACAAAAGCTCTTGTTCTAAGCAAACTCCTACAGTATTCTACTTTCTTTGCACACGTTGTAGCTATTTGCACAAAGTCAATACTCAGCTAAAGTTTGGTGATTTAAATTGAATTTAAATTGAATTAAATTTTGTTAATTCATTTCAACAAAGAAACTTGGAAATTATTATACAGAATGCATTAATTCAATTAATGACTTTAAAATATCTCTAGTTTTGTAGAAAATAAATAATTATTAATCAAAATTATATCTAGAATACAAATGTCTCTTTTCTGATTGGTCTAAAGCCAGTACTCCTTAATTTCTTTCTTAAGGAGCAATTTGAAAATATAGTGAAAGCTGTGGACCTTCTTAGAGAAATTCTGATGAACTGTATTTTTCCACACAACTCTTGTGGTCCCATCTAGAATTCTATGAGATTTCTGTGGACTCCATATTAAGAAACTGTGTTCTAAACGTATTTGACGTCAAACATTTATTGAGTAACTAAATGCCAGAGAATGTGCTATTTGTCTCTTTGTGGCATGCATTCACTATAGGGGTTATATTGCTCTCAAGGGAGTAACAATTTGTTTTTGGATGGTGAAAAAAATCTTACTATTTTAATGTATAATGCACAGAAATATACACGGTACATTGACTGATAAACAATATACCTGTGGTATCCTGTGGTATTAAGATTTATAGATGAAACAATTTTAAAAATGTCTAAAATGCCTCCTAATGGAGCGATCAGGAAAAATTGAGAAACGCTGCTCAACAGCAATTTGCATTTGTGTGACTTTAACATCAACAGACCAGGGAAACTTAGAGTGGAAGAGGATCCACAGATAAAAGAGTTTCCTGGATATATCAATTATATATCCAGTACCTAGTATGATGTTTGCTAGCCTAATACACAGAACTGCTTCTCATTCCGTAGAAATTTCACTGGAAATGGGAAGGTCAAAGGGACTACTGAAAAATCACTAGCTAGCAATAATAATGACAATTTTTCTTGCCATAACCTGTTATTTTGAATTATGTAGGCCTTAGAGTTACTTCTTGATGTTAAAGCCAGGAAACTAGATGAGAATCTCAAATTTTCCTTTTGTTTGAAGCAAAACAGATTTAAAGCAAGATCTTACAGAACTTGATCAGAATACATTATAGTGCATATTATTATTACATTCAATCGTTAGTCATCCAAATTAATTTGTTGGGTAATAGTATAGATTTTTAAATTTAATCTTGAAAAATACATAAAAAATTTATAACAAATTGCTATGCAGACGATTACAAGTTTTTAGTGATTTTATATTTATCAGAATCTTAATGACTGCTTCTAGGCCATTTGACCCCTTCAGGAAAAAGGTACTGTTTATAGTAAATCAAATTAATGTTATAAAATATTAATGATTTAACATTTCAGAATATAGTAGTTTGCTCATTTATATAAGCCGATCTTCATGGATGTGGTTTTCACTAAGTAACGGTGACTTTTTAACAATAGAAAGTCTAAGAGAGCAGAATTCTTTCGATTTGAGTTGATGACTCCCCAGAAACCTCACCAGGTCCAGTGGTTAAAAAAAAAAAAAATCGTCATCACAATCTTTCAATACTTACTGCTTCTTTAGGGACTTGGGTGTGAATCCTGCTATAGTCAGATCTCTCTGGTTTGGGAGGTACTATAACTTTTGCTTTCTTTACTGATCATAGACTACATTTCTAATTTTATTCATCCATCTAACAAACGACAGCACAAAGTGAAGCAAGAGAATGGAGATCAGTCAGTATAAATTTGTATTACCATTGGGGTGAGGGGAACTCTATTATAATAAATAAATAAAGCTCCCAAGGGCAATGACTGAGTTGTAGTCATCTTTGGCTCTCTAGTTACTCCTATGGAAAGACCTCAATTAATGTTTGAGGATATTAATTGGATAAAAATCATAAAATTGTATAGGTATAAAATTATAATACCTAACATTTGTCCAGGGATGTAGAGTTTATATACATTAAGTCATTTCCACTGAAAGCAATTACCTGAAGTCAGTATTGTTCGCCTTGCCACGTTTCACATCCAAGAAGCTTCATCAATGAATAGGAAAGACAGTGAAATATTTTTTAAGCTAGAGTCTTCAGTTATCATGAGCTATTGAGCATTAATTAAGCAAGACCAGAACTAAAGTGAAGCATGAAAGGTCCCTAGGGTGTAAAAGCTAAAGAGGCACTTACTGGTCCTGATTCGAACAATAAAACAACTCCATGTTTCATGACACATAGCAAGGGTATTAGCAGTTGATGGAGAGAGCAAGTCTGAAAACACCGTCTTTGTCCCACAGCCAAAAATATTTTTATTACAGAGATCTTATATAATGGTTTTATTTTCTTGCTTTTGTTGTTTCTTATTATTTTAGTTTGTCGTTAATTGGCATCTAGTTATATAAAATACCTGTCTGTTTGCCTTCAACAAACTTTCTAGAGATATTTCTGCTGTCTTGACACTAAGAATATACTTAGGTAGAACATTTCCGAAAAGTGTGGGACAGATATCAATGATTTAAAGGGTAATTGTAGGTGGTACACACATACAAATATGCACACACAATGCTAAATAATGTCAAATAACGCAAACAAACAATTCCTTTGGTCCTTTTATTTAGGCCAACTACAAAGCCTCACAAAAGTGTTAGTGTATTTTTTACCTAAAGTTCTCTAAAACTTATAACTTGTTTTCAACAAAGGATGACCTCAGGGTCAGTCTTTGGCAAAGGCATGAAGATCACATTTAAAATGTTTTCTGCATGCTTTTGTATAGCCATTTTCAGACTGATATTAGTTCTTTAGAAATAGATGTATTTAGGCCAGGCGCGGTGGCTCATGTCTGTAATCTCAGCACTTCGGGAGGCCGAGGCAGATGGATCACCAGGTCTGGAGTTCAAGACCAGCCTGGCCAAGATGGTGAAACTCCTTCTCTACTAAGAATACAAAAATTAGCCAGGAGTGGTGGCAGGCGCCTGTAATACCAGCTGCTCGGGAGGCTGAGGCAGATAATTGCTTGAACTCAGGAGGCAAAGATTGCAGTGAGCGGAGACTGTGCCACTGTACTCCAGCCTGGGGGACAGTGAGACTCCGTCTCAAAAAACAAATGAAGGGAGGGAGGGAGGGAGGGAGGGAGGGAGGAAGGAAGGAAGGAAGGAAGGAAGGAAGGAAGGAAGGAAGGAAGGAAGGAAGGAAGGAATTTACATTAAAAACTAGTAAAATCACTAAATAATGTTACATATGGTGTAGGGATTTAAAAAACAAAATTCCTATCTGGGGAATTGTGCTTAGGTACATTGCTAACCTCTAATGACTCAGCGTGAATAGATAAGAATGTAAAATATACATAAATTCTTCACACCATATAAGATGTAGGTAACTATAGTTCAATGCCAAAGGAAGCTGAGCAGATATGATGAGTCAAAATGGAAGGCAAGTTATTAGTATATACGACCCTTTCCATAGAGTAATAAATTATGAATATTCAAGAACTGAAAATACACTATCAAGGAAAACAAAGGGCTGAGACAGAGATGACAGGGCAAGAATAGTTTGACTTAAAGCCTCTACCTTTTAAATAAAGTGTTACAGTATAACTCACCTGGGTTTCAATTGTCTCCATTTAAGCATCTCCTTTTATTTGTTATCAACCAGGTCAAAATGTGGTAGAAAAAGTATTAAATTCTACGCAAGATTCCCGTACAGAGCAATTAAACAATATTTTAATGTTTTATACAGGTTATAAAAATGTAAATGATAAAAGTTCAATTTTTAAATAAAGTTCAATTGTAGTATTTTTCTTCATGTATTTAAAAATATTTGAAGAGAGTTATACATACTTTAAAATTCTGACATAAATGTAACTGGCTCTAATTTTTTAATAATATGTCTTGAAAAGTTACAAATTATATGTAATCTTTTAGTTCTGTACCTAATAATGGTATGACTTAGGAAGAAAATGGAATATTTTGAAATAAGAAATGTCATCATTTAGCAAAATTTTTAATAAATTTATATATTTTATAACACATGAAAACTCATTCAAAGTTGAATCCTGGGGATCCAAGTTTTAAAATAAGTAGTAATTTATCTTATAGAAAAAAATGAATTAATTGCTTTGTTCCCACAGAACATTCCCAATGGGCTGATTAGTTTTGATTATTTTCTTTTTCTTTTCTTTTATTTTCTTCTCTTTTCTTTTCTTTTTTCTTTTATTTGCTTCCTCCCCTCCCCTCCCCTCACCTGTCCTCTCATCTCCTCTCCTCTTCTCCTCTCCTCTCTTTTCCTTTCTTTTTTGTTTTGAGACAGGGTGACACTCCCATCACCCAGGCTGGAGTGTAACAGCATAGTTTCAGCTCACCTCCCAGGCTCAAGTGATTCTCGTGTCTCAGCCTCCTGAGTAGCTGGGACTACAGGTGTGCACCACCCACCCGGCTAAATTTTGTGTTTTTTGTAGAGAAAGGCTTTTCCCATGTTGGCCAGGCTGGTCTTGAACGCCTGGTCTCAAGTTATATGCCCACTTCAGCTCCCAAAGTGCTGAGATTCCAGACTTGAACCACTGTGCCTGGCTTATTTTCTAGGTGTAAAAATTTTGTTACTTCTCAATGGCCTCTATTTTTGACTGTGATAGTCATGCAGGATATACTCATCTTAGGTATCTATGTATAAAGTGGAGGTGATCCTTAACATGAATTTTGTAAAGATGTTGGGTAAATTTCCTAAATAGTTGAATCTAAAAACAATACTATTTTTATAAAAATGTGAAATACTAAAGTTATCCATTTTAATATATACATATCTGTAGTTGACAAATTATGTAGACTATCTAATGGACTCTGAAAACATTTAAAGAATATCCTGGCTGTCCTGCCTATAGCTCTACCCTCAGTCTAGTACAATGCCTTGTATATATTAGAGATGTACTTACTACATGAATAAATGGATGGATGGATGATGAGTTAATGAATGAAAGGCTTTACTAAAGAGACTCAAGATAGTTTCATGTGCTGTATGTACTACATTAGAGGTGGTTGAATATAGTGGTTAAGACAGGAGCTTTGTTCAGTCGTTTAGCTGTGTCAATTACTAGGAAGGGTTATACTTATGGTGAAGAAGTCTTCCCAGAATATTATCTTGAAAACAATTTCTGCCTTGAGTGATACCATTAGATATTCTGAGTAACATCATTAAACATCTTGGCAGTAGCTCTTTACAGGCCTTTTTAAATTAATCAGTTCATGTCCATTATTGTGTATATTTTTCTACTTTATATTCATTGATTTGTTTGAGGGCATGTGTTTGGATTTATGCCCACTCTTTTTCCACAGACCTTCCATTTTATTTTAAATTTTCTTAAATTTTTAATTATTAGCAGTATAGAATAAGTATATATACATATTCATGGAGCACATGTGATGTTCTAATACAGGAATACAAAGTGTGATAATCACATCAGGGTACTTGGGGTATCCATCACCTCAAGAATTTATCATTTCTTGTGTGTGTTAGGAACAAGCAAATTCTACTCTTTTAGCTATTTAAAAATACATAATAAATTATTATTGACTGTAATCATCCTGTCACGCTATCAAATACTAGTATTTATTCATTCTATCTATGTATTTGCATCCATTAACTAACTCCACTCCCTGCCCTACTACTTTTCTCAATCTTTGGTTACCATCATTCTACTCTCTATCTCAATGGGTTCAATTATTTTAATGTTTAGCTCCCATGTGTGAGTGAAAATATGCAAAATTTGTCTTTGTGTGCCTGGCTTATTTCAGTTAACATAATGTCCTCAAGTTCCATCCATGTTGCTGCAAATGACGGTATCTCATCTGTTTTTATGACTGAAATAATGTTTCACTGTGTATATGTACTACATATATAGTACATTCATTCTTTGATGGACACTTAGGTTGATTCAAATCTTGGCTATAGTGAATAGTGCTGCAATAAACATGGGAGTGCAACTGATTTCTTTTAGGTATATAACTAGAAGTGAGATTGCTGGAGTGTTTTGAGTTACTGTCTTATAGTTCTCCATAGTGGTTGTACTAATTTACATTTCCACCAACAGTGTATGATATGGGTTGACTGTGTCCCACTCAAATCTCATCTTGACTTGTAGCTCCCATAATTCCCATATATTCTGGGAGGGATCTGGTGGGAGGTAATTGAATCATGGGGTCCGGTCTTTCCTGTGCTGTTCTCATGATAGTAAATAAGTCTCATGAGTTCTGATGGTTTTATAAAGGGCAGTTCCCTTACATATGTTCTCTTGCCTGCCACCATGTAGGATGTGACTTTGGTCGTCATTTACCTTCTGCCATAATTGTGAGGCCTCCCTACCTATGTGGAAGTGTGAGTTGATTAAACCTCTTTTCTTTATAAATTGCTCAGTCTTAGGTGTGCCTTTATTAGCAGCATGAGAACAGATTAATACAGTGTACAAGGGCTCTCCTTTCTCTGCATACTCCCCAGCATTTGTTATTGCCTGTCTTTTGAATGAAAGCCATTTTAACTGGGGTGAGATGATATCTCATTGTAGTTTTAATTAGCATTTCTCTTATGATTAACCACTTTGAGCATTTTTTATATACCTGCTGGCAATTTGCATGTCTACATTTAAGAAATGTCTATGCAGAACTTTTGCCCATTGTTAAATTGGATTATTTGATTTTTCCCCATCAAATTGTTTGAGCACTTTACATATTATGAATATTAATACCTTGTCAGATGGGTAGTTTGCAAATCATTTCTCCAATTCTGTGGGTTGTCTCTTCACTTTGTTGATTGTCTCATTTGCTGTGCAGAGGTTCTTTAACTTGATGTGAAAGTTAATCTGTCCATTTTTGCTTTGGTTTCCTGTGCTTTTGCGGTATTATCCACAAAAATCTCTACCCAAACCAATGTCCTTGAGTTTCATCAATGTTTGCTTTTAGTCATTTCATAGTATGAAGTATTAGATTTAAGTCTTTAATCCATTTTTATTTGGATTTTATTTATTTGGATCTCTCTGATTTTATTTATTTAGGTCTTCTCTCTTTTTTTCTTTGGCTAAAGATTTGTTGATTATCCTTCCAAAAAACAACTTTTCATTGTGTCGATCTTGTGTATTTTTTTTTTCAGTTTCATTTATTTCTGCTCTGATCTTTATCATTTCTTTTCTCCTGCTAATTTTAGATTTGGTTTGACTTTGCTTTTCCAGTTCTTTAAGATGCATCATGAAATTCTGTATTTGAAGTGTTTATATTTTTTTGATGTAGGTATTTATTGTTATAAATGTTCCTCTTAGTATTCCTTTTGCTGTATTCCATAAGTTTTGGTATATTCTACTTCCATTTTTATTTGTTTCTTGAAATTTTTTTATCTCTTTCTTAATTTCTTCATTGACCCACTGGTCATTCAAGAGCATATTGTTTAATTTCCATGTATTTGTACAGTTTGCAAAATTCCTCTTGTAATTGATTTGTAGTTTTTTTTTTTTTTTTTTTTTTTTTTTCATTGTGGCCATGGAAGATACTTGGTATAACTTCAATTAAAAAATACTTTTAAGACTTAATTTATGTTCTAACATATAGTCTATCATGGAGAATGATCCATTTGCTGATGAGAAGAATGTGTATTCTGCAGCTGTTAGATGAACTATCCTCTTAATGTCTGTTAGGTCTACAGTACAGATTAAGTCTGATGTTTCTTCGTTGATTTTCTCTCTGGACAATCTGTCCAATGCTGTAATGGAATGCTGAGGTCTCCAAGTATTATTGTATTGGGGTCTATCTCTCTCTTTAGTTCTAATATATTTGCTTAATATATCTGAGTACTCCAGTGTGGGGTACATACATATTTATAATTGTTATGTCCCCTTGCTGAATGAACCACTTTATCATTATATAATAACATTCTTTGTCTCTTTTTATAGTTTTTGTCTTAAAATCTATTTTATCTGATTTAAGTACAGCTACTTCTGCTCTTTTTTAGGTTTCCCCTTGTGTGGAATATCTTTTTCCAAATCTTTATTTTCCATCTGTATGTTTCTTTACAGGTTAAGTGAGTTTCTTGTAGGCAGCATGTTATTGGGTTGTATTTTTCTTAACTATTTTGCTACTCTATGTCTTCTGATTGGACAATTTAGTTATTTTGCCTTCAATAATTTCATTGGTGGGCAAGGACTTGCTTACTGCCATTTTGCTGTTTGTTTTCTAGTTGTTTTGTGGTATTTTTCCCCTTCCTTCCTTCCTTTCTTCCCTTATGTGAAAGTTATTTTCTCTAGTAGTGTAATTTCTTGCTTTTTATTTTTTGTGTATCTGTTGTAGATTTTTTGATTTGCCACAAGGCTTGAAATTATCTTATAACCAGTTACTTTAAATTGATAACAACTAAACTCTGGTTATACACACAAGAAAATAGCAAATAAACAAATAAGCAAAGATAAAACTAATGTAAACTCTACACTTTAACTCAACTCCCCCCAACACATTTCAGCTCCAGAATTTCTGCTTGATTTAACAAAATTATTTTGATTTCTTTGTTAAATTTCTCTCACATGGTTCTGAATTCCTTCTCTGTGTTTTCTTAAAGTTCATTGAGTTTTCTCAGAACAGCTATTTGAATTGTGTCGGAAAGGTCACATATCTCTATCATTCTGGGATTGTTTGCTGGTGCCTTATTTAGTTCATTTGGTGAGGTCATATTTTCTGGACTGGTCTTGATGCTGGTGGATATTTGTCAATGTCTAGGCATTGAAGAGTTAGGTATTTAGTCTGCTCGTCACAGTCTGGGGTTATTTGTTCTCATCCTTCTTGAGAAGGCTTTCCTGGTATTCAAAGGGAATTGAGTGTGGTCACTGCAGCCATATCTGCACTAGGGAGTTCCCAAGTACAGTAACAGTACAACTCTTGAAGACTTCTCATGTCTTGGTAGGCCTGGGTAAAATCCAGGAGGATTCCCTGGATTACCAGTCTCTTGTTCTCTTTCCTCACTTTCCCCCAGACAGAGTCTCCCTCTCTGTTCCAGGCTGCCTGGAGTTTGGGGAGGTGTGATATAGTCACTCCCATGTTCACCACAGATGGCATTGCACTGGGTCACACCTGAAGCCAGCACAGTGCTAGGTCTCACCTAAGGCCATGACAACTACTGTCTGGCTACTGGTGATGTTTATTCAAGGCCCACCAGCTCTTAATCAGCAAGTGGTGAATTTTGCCAGGACTTTGTCCTTCTCTTCAGTACAACAGGTTCCTTTCTGGTCCAGGTTGAGTCTAGGAATGCCATCCAGGAGCTAGGGCCTGGAATTGAGGGTTTTTGGCATTTTCTTGGTGATTTACTTTACTGTGACTGAGCTGGTAATCAAATTGTAAAACAAAGTTCTCTTTATTCATCCTGCTCCTTTCTGAAAGTAGAAAGAGTCTTTCACCAAGTGGCACTGCCTGGAGTTGGGGAAGGGGTGACACAGAACTTCCTGGGCCACCCCTGGGTCATGTGCACCTTGCATCCACTGTCTCTGAGCCCGGTTGAGCACAGTGTCTCACTAGGACTTGCCCCAGGATGACAGTTGTTCTGGCCTAGAATGCCTTTCAAATTTATTCAGGACCCCAGGGCACTTTAGTCAGATGGTGACGGGGCTAGCCAGAATTCAGGTTTCTAATGCTCTGCCCTACATAATCCAGACCTGTTTTTTTAATTGGAGTGATAGACAGCTTTTTGGAGTTGACTCTGAATACACTTAATTCGGGGTTAATTCCTGAAGTAACTTTTTTAGGTGAGATATATAATTTTTAAGCTTCTATTATAAGTGCAGTAGTTACTAAATTACCAAAAAATAAAAATAAAAGGAATTTGAAAGAAACCTAGAAAGACGGTAGACTTCTTCAATGTTGACATTATAGTTACCAGTTCTAGAATAATATTTTTATGTTATTGCATTTATAATTTTGGGGGGCTGGATTGTAAAATAAACATTATATATATATATATATATATATATATATATATATACAAATAATTTACAAATTTACATGCTCATAGTTTCCTTTTCCCCCAATTTTATTTTGGTAAAATACACATAAAATTTACCATCTTAACTATTTTTAAGTGTACAGTTCAGTGATATCAAATACATTTATAATGTTATGCAACCATTACTACAATCTATCTCCATCACTCTTCCTTTTTATCTCATGAAATTGAAACTTCCTAGTGAACAGTATCGCCCCATTTATGCCTCTCCCATCCCCTGGCAACCACCACTCTACTTTCTGATTCTATGATTTTTACTACTCTAAGTACCTCATGTAAGTGGAATTGTACAGTATTTATCTTTTGTGTGGCTTATTTCACTTAGTTTAATGTCCTTATTGGGAACCTTGTGCACTATTGGTGGAAGTGTAAAACAGTACAGACATTGTGGAAAGCAGTATGGCAGCTCCTCAAAAGAGTTAAAAATAGAATTGCTGTAAAATTCATCAATATTATTTCTGGATATATTCTCAAGAGAATTAAAAACAGAGTCTCGATGAGAAATTTGTACACTCATATTCATAGCTGCATTATTCACAATAGCTAAAATGTGGATAAAATATTCATAATAGCTAAACTAAACAAGTAAACTTGTATGGTTTGGCTGTGTGCCTACCCATATCTCACCTTGAATTCACACATGTTGTGAGAGAGACCTGGTGGGAGGTAACTGAACCATGGGGCAGGTCTTTCCCGTGCTGTTCTCATGATAGTGAATAACTCGCATGGGATTGGATGGTTTTATAAAGTGGAGTTTCCCTGCATGAACTCTCTTTCGTTGCCAGCTGCCACCCATGTAAGATGTGACTTGCTCCTCCTTGCTTTCTGTCACGATTGTGAGGCCTCCCCAGTCATGTGGAACTGTTAAGTCATTAAACCTCTCTTTCTTTTGTAAATTGCCCAGTCTTGGGTATGTATTTATCAGCAGCATGAAAATAGACTAATACAAAATGTATAAGCAAAATGTGTTATATACATACCATGAATTATTATGTAGCCTTAAAAAGAAAAAAAATTCTGGCATATACTAAAATATGGATAAATATTGATTTAGTAGTTTCTTTTTTTGTGTGTGTGTATGCATAATTTTTAGATCTCAAGTATCGTATCTTGATGAACAAACAGTGATGGAAATAGATAGAAACTGAATTTTTTCATAGTATTTTTATTATAGTAATGTTGTTATTTATCTTACAGTAAATAAAACCCACCAGTTTGATTGACAATAGACAATAGACAATAACTAAATTGTCTTAAATTATCCACTGCTTGCTAGCATAATGCTTATGCTTTCACTTTTCTTCCCTTTTTCTCTTCCTCTCTTTTCTTTCAACATGTCTTATTTCAGGAAGAATTTGAGGTAGTACGGAATATTCTACAGAAATCAAATGTACAAAGAATAAATTACAGTCAGGTGCCTGTGAAAACATAAATTAGAACAGAAAGTCAATAATGCAGATAGACCACAAAATTCAGAAAATGTCTAAGCTTGAATAATATATTTAGCTCTGTGATTTGTAGTGGTTTAATAAAAATGCTGATTATATATGTTTCACTGTTCATGGGAAAACATACCATGTTCTTAGTGAATGTAATTTTTTTCTAGACCTTTAATTATGAAGAATTTTTTTACATGAAATGTTTATAGAAGCCCTCAGATGATATTATAGAGACAATGTAGGAACAAACATCATGACAGATTTTATTAGAGCTAATAATTAGTTTTAAGAAAAGTATCTACTATGAATTATTTTTGTAGAGAAATAGGTTTTCATCTTATATTCAAGTTTCTTCCTCATTCCTATCTTGAAATACACAGAAATTAGTCCCAGGGAAGTTGGAATTATAAATGTCTTCATTCATTAATTTTTGTATTTGTACACTTTTTTTTTTCTTTTTTTCTGTAACAAGAAAGACATCACCTATGTTTTTTCAAATCCATGGCCCAAATACAGAGTATTGTGAGGGCCACATTGGCACATGTATTTTTCTATTTCTACAAAACCAAAGCCTAAAATCCTCACTTACAGAGAATCTTTGCGATATCCCTTCATGGTAACATACACCAAACTGGATCTGAATTATTTCTCTAGAATGAATGAAGCCACTATTGTCCCTTTACCTAATGAAGAAATTTTATGTATTCTAAATTGCAGATATCATTATTTTGGTTAGAGATATCTTTCTGATCCCTGAAATGCATTATGGTTTTTTAAAATTGTTCCTAGTCTTTTTATTCTACACCAATCCACTTAACTAATCTTCTCATAAATCTGGCAGTACTATTATCCTGTCTGCCTTCCATTATACACACAGAGAGGTTAAAAACTCTCATTCTTGCAATCCTATATTTAAACCATTGCCATAACCTATTTTTCTTTCTGTGCATCTTTTGAGTGTGTTCTTTCTTTCTGCTGTAACCACACTTCAAAAGCTTTCTGCAAATAATGAGTTTGAGGCTAGACGAAAGCTCAAACTCATTATTTTAGACATATTTTTCAAGGACTTTCAGTCTTCAGTCATCCCATCTCCCACACGAATCCAGTCTTCAAAGATAGTTAGAGAAGTGCACCAATGGTGATTAATGACACAAAAGCCAGTGACAAGCTGCAAATAAATGCAAGAGAATTCCCCTTCCACCCAAAAAAAATTGCCGCATGCAGTGGCTCATGACTGCAATCCCAGCACTTTGGGAGACTGAAGCAGGCAGATCACGAGGTCTGGAGTTTGAGGCCAGCCTGACCAACATGGTGAAACCCCATCTCTACTAAAAGTACAAAAATTAACTGGGCATGGCAGCACGTGCCTGTAATCCCAGCTACTCAGGAGGCTGAGGTAGGAGAGTCACTTCAATCCGGGAGGCGGAGGTTGCAGTGAGCTGGGATCACACCACTGCACTCCAGCCTGGTGACAGAGTGAAACTTCATCTCAAAAAAAAAAAAAAAAGATTCTCATAATGTGAAATTCTCACAACTATTGAATGAGCACCTACTACACACTAGTACTATTTTAGGTCACACGTATTTAACTAAGTCCTCAAAATTTCAAATTCGGGAATCAGAAGTGAAGCTAAGACACTACTTCACACCATGAAATTATATGCTGTGCAGAGAAATCTATGCACCTTACCATGGATGAAGGTTGGAGAGTGTATTAAATGAGATAAAGGGAAAGAATAGCAAAGGTAATTCAGATATGGCAAGACCTTATGGTTCTCTGTCCAGTTAGAGGGAGTCAGTTGGTGATGTGCATGGCACACAGTCACAAAAGTGTCATAATGGAAAATTCAAAAGTGACACAGAAACTTCAGCAATCTGCTCATCTTCTGAAAGTCTATTGCACATTAACTGAACAACTGACATATTCTTACCTGGTCTTACTGATATTTTCACATCCTGAAGGGTAAATGAAGTGATTATAGAAACTAATATTTTCAACCTAATTTGGACCAACAAGGATAATTTGGTTCATAAAGTGCAATTGACAGTAGCCTTTGGAAAACCTGACCATCTCATTTTAGAATTAGGAGCACAATGGTAGGGATTTTCATTGGATGGATACTCTAGATTTTAAGAAGGAAGACTTCAAACATTTCAGGTATAAAAAACTCAGAAGAAAGATCAGAAAAGTAGCAAACTGCTATTGATATAACTCTGACAATGTAAATCTCAAATTATATTAATGAGGAAGAAAAGGATGGTAGTGGTAGAAAATGGCATAACTGTAGAGAGAACTTTATTGTGTGTTCAGATTATTAAAAATGCATGCACAGAAGATGAGAAGGAAGACACGTAACCAGAAGGAAGACAAATTACTCTAAATATAGAAATGCAGCATAGATCAGTAAGAATATTGCAGGAAGGTCAACATTTACAATGAGCTGAGGTTTGCAAAATTTGCTACTGACTGTTGAGTTTGGCTTCAATTGGAACGAGTAGGGCTATTTTGGATGTAAGTCAAAACTGCTTTGGTTGATACATTTCCTTCACTGCTCTCTTGTTCTCTGGTATTTCTTTTCTTTTCTTTTCTTTTTTTTTTTAAATTAAATGGACACATTACCTAGTATTATAATGAATTTTTTTGCTTTCAGTATTTTCCATAAGCCTATTTATTTTTGTTTTCAGCATTTTCCATAAACTTATTTTATAACTGATATGTAAGATTCCTAAGTTTGAAAAAATATTTTTTTAATCTACCAATATTGGAAGAACCCAAGTAAAAGGTGTTAAAATGAGTATATTAAAAGGCCACAAGTTCAGAGAGAAAGATAAAATGGGACCTCAGGACATATATATTTAAATGAAGGGCAGAGGTTGTAATCACAAGAGGAATTTTTCTGCCTTCTGGAAACGTTTCTCTAACTAGCTGTTATAGAATTATTAGTAAGATATTCCAGGAGAATGAAAACTAGCAGCAGAAATAGAAGATGAGCTTTGTTATCATTTTGTGAGAGACCTGCATAGAAAGAAACTGGAGGTGACTTCCTAGATCTGAAAGTGGCTCCCATTCAAGAGCCTTTAAGAAACAGAGACTTCAGTCTTACCACTATAAGGAAGCAAATTCTGTCATTAACCTAAGGGTACTTGGAAGTAGATCTTTCCGCAGACCAACTTCCAAATGAGAATGTAGCCTGGCTGACACCTTGATTGCAGCCTTGTGTGACCCAGAGTAGAAGATGAGCTGTGCCCAGACCCACAAAAACTGTGAGATAATGAACATGCATAGTTCTAAGCTACCAAGTTGGTAGTAATTTGTAACATAATAATAGAAGACAAATGCAGGAGGAAAGCAGATCAAGGTAGTAACATGGTATGGTGAGAGTAGGAGCCAGCTTACTGAAGACTTACACATCAAAGTAAGGTCTTCAGCTTTTACTGTGAGTGTGGTGGGAAACCAGTGCATGGTTTCAGTGGAAAGGTGATACAATCAAACTTACATTTCAAAAGGACCACTCTGGCAGTTATACGAAGAAAGGTAGAAGCAGACAGTCTACTTAAGAAACTATTTTACTAATCAAAGAGTGTACTGGCTTGAATAAGGCAGCAGAGTAATGAAAAAAGTGTGGTTGGGTTTTGAAAGTTATTTGGAAGGTGAGCCTACAGGATTTCTTTGTTAATTGCTTGTGGGGTGAAAGCAAAAGAAAGGAAATGATGCTGAATCTAAGTTTCCTTTTTTCATCTGAATAACTTTACAAAAAGAGTGCTGTTGCAAAAATAACTGAAAAATGAACATTACTAAGGGAAAGTCAGGGTTTTGGTTTCTTACATGTTAAGTGTGAAAGCTCGCTAAAGATCCTCCCAATCTAGCAGGGCTGAGCAGGCGGTTGATTCATAAGACTGGAATAAGGGGAAGCAGCAGTTGGAAATATACATTTAATATTTACTAGCAGAATGAGAGTAATTAAAGACTAGGACTTGCCAATAATCTAGGGAGTGAATGCAGGTAGAACAGATGTCCCAAGATTGCACTCCGGGGGTATTTTCATTTAGAGAACAAAGAGATGAACAAGAATCAACAAAGGAGACCAAGGCATCTTGCTGAAAAATATTATTAAAAACAATCAATCACTAAGTATAAAACCATAACAAGAATAACAGAAAAAGATCGTGTATATATCAATTATTCAATGACTAACCCATGAAAGTATTATTCAACATGAAAATTTTAATCTTACTAATTTAGTGTGTATTGAAAAAAAACATTAAGAATGAAGTAGTATGTTATACTTGTCTTTGAAGACATTGCACCTTAAATATTTCTTATCAAGTTCAACGGAAATTTGTAATTCAAATTAAATCCACTAAATGAAAAAACTTTGAGTAAACAAATAAACATGTAATTTTTAAATGACAAGTGAATTAAAAAACACATTAATGCCAAATCTTGGCAAGGATGCAAAGAAACTGAATCCACTTGTACCTCGCTGGTGGGAATATAAACAGTATAGCCACTCTGAAAAATAATTTGACAATTTCTTTAAAACTAAACGGGTGCTTACCATAAACTCAGCACCTGCAAAGCTTTGGGCATCTATCCAAAAGAAATGGAAACATGTTCAACGAAAAACTTACACAAATGTCAACAGCTGCTTCATTGGTAATGGCCAAAAATGAAACAATCCAAATGAACTTCAAGAGGTGGTAAGTAAAGTTAGCTGTAGCACATCCATACCATGGAATCCTCCTCAGCAATAAAAAGTGATAAATTACTGATACATGCAACAACTTGGATGTAGTTTTTTTGTTTTGCTTTGTTTTGTTTTTTAAGATGGAGTCTTGCTCTGTCCCCCAGGCTGGAGTGCAGTGGCGCGATCTCGGCTCACTGCAAGCTCCGCCTCCCCGGTTCACGCCATTCTCCTGCCTCAGCCTCCTGAGTAGCTGGGACTAGAGGCGCCCGCCACCACGCCCGGCTAATTTTTTGTATTTTTAGTAGAGATCGGGTTTCACCGTGGTCTCCATCTCCTGACCTTGTGATCCACCTGCCTCGGCCTCCCAAAGTGCTGGGATATATATTGTTTTTTTTTACAGGGAGTTTCGCTCTGTGGCCAGGCTGGAGTGCAGTGGCGTGATCTCGGCTCACTGCAACCTCCACCTCCTGGGTTCAAACAATTCTCCTGCCTCAGTCTCCCAAGTAGCTGGAACTATAGGCATGCACCACCGCGCCCAGCTAATTTTTGTATTTTTAGTCGAGATGGGGTTTCACCATGTTGGTCAAGATGATCTTGATCTCTTGACCTCGTGATCCACCCACCTCGGCTTCCCAAAGTGCTGAGATTACAAGCATGAGCAACTGTGCCTGGCCAGATGTGTCTTAAGAAAATTATTTTAAGTGAAAAAAGCCAGTTTCAAAATTTACATGCTGTAAATTTCCATTTACATATCATTCTTGAAATGACAATATTATAGAATGGAAAACACAATTGTTGTAGCTAGGCCTTAGCAATAGGAAGTGAGGAGTTTTGATTGCAAAAGGAAAGCAGCAGGGAATTTTGTGTTAAGACAGTTCTGTATCTTGATGTGAAGATATGATTGCAAGACATTACCATTGGGAGAAACTGGGTCAAGTGTATATGAAACCTCTGCATTATTTCTTACATCTACATGTGAATCTACAACTATCTCACAATAAAAAAGGTTTAGAAACGATAAATGCTATCAATAGAGAACAAGGAAAAATAAAAGGAAACTAATTTGATGGAGAAGGTGGTCAGGGAGAATCTTACTCTAAATGAATATGAAACCATAACATTTTTCAAGCAGGGGAGTGACCTCTTCTCACGTTTGTTTCATGAAAGAGCTTGGATTTAATTATTCTCCTGTTCATTATTATTTTCTTCTGTAATTCAGAAGATAATTTTAATTGACAAAGAATCTAAGAGCCATCCAGTAAACAAGTATTTTTAACTTTTCTTAAATAATTCCCTATTTTCCTTATTGTTCTGACTGCCAAAATAGATTTTTAAATTCTGGTACCATAGGATTTTTAATTAATCTTTGGTGTTTCTGAGGTCCCTCAGGATCCTAGTCAAGACTAGGACTGACTCCCTATATGTTAAGAGAGTGTGCTCCATTCTACTAAGAGGAAGTCTTGTTTGATCTAATTTCATCACCGATGGAAATCCCATCACCTATGCATCCTTGCTACATAATGTAACCTAATCAAAGGAATGTCATTCCATGCCATAACCTTCATTCTATTCTTTCGTTAGAAGCAAAAATCCCACCCATATTCAAGGGAATGAACCATACTGGGTGTAACACCAGGGGCTGAGACTATGAAAGTTATCTTAGAATCCTTCCTATTATACTTCCTAATGTCTCCATCACTTACTCTGCCCCAATCATTTAAGCCTCCCTTTGGTCCTCCAGGCATGCCTCTATGTTAGGGCCTTTACCTGTTGTTTCCACTGGTTAGAATATTCTACCTCTAGATATTCACAAAAATCAGTCTCATATTTCTTTCTGTCTTTTCTCAAATGTAACTATAACAAACAGGCTCCTACCCTGTTCATCCTATTTAAAGTAGCATTTCCAACAATATTCCCCTATATCCCTGTCTTCATTATGTTGCTTTATCTAGCACCATAGCACTTAACTCTACCTAGCTTATTATAGTTTATCTGTTGCCTGTCTAACCTCATTAAAATGAAAATTTCATGAGGCAACGACTTGTTCTCTTGTTATTCATTCTAACAAGAATGGTGTTTTGTGCATAATTGGTCTTAAGTATTTGTTAAATAAATGAATAAATATATTTGATAGTTATAACCAGCATGGTTACATTATAAAAGTAATGTAGTGTCTGGAAAGATTTTTTAAAAGCTAAAGATTTTGTCTGAAAGAACACAGTATTTGAGTTCACAAGCTTTTGATTCTATAGCATGTGAAACTGCTCTACAACCTAATAGCTTTGTGGCTCTGTACAAATAATTCTATCTTGTTATGCCTCAATTCCTTTAATCTATGTAGTACTACAATGATACTGTCTCATCTTTGGGTTTATAAATAACTCTGCAGTAACACATATACAATATTTATTCAAGTATCTTAGAAATAGGAAATTATAAGTACTTACAGATGTAATTGCTCATGGTAGGTTATTCAAACCCGATTCATTAGGTAATTGCCAACTCTTATCTCTATTTTATATTGTTTGAGCCCTACTGTTTCAATGATCTTTTCCTGCATAATAAATTACCTAAGATATAACAGTTAAAAACAACAAATGTGCTCATGATTCTGTGGGCCAGGAATTCAGCAGGACGATGTGGGGATGGGATGGGTCCTCTGCCTCACAGGGTACTGGGCTAGGGCAGCTCAACTGGAATTAAAGGATTTAACATGTCCTCTCTCACACCTTGAGAACCTCATCTTGGGTGGTTCAATGGCTACATGGCTACATGTTTTCTTTCTTTTTTTTTTTTTTTTTTTTTGAGACGGAGTCTCGCTCTGTCGCCCAGGCTGGATGGCGGGATCTCAGCTCACTGCAAGCTCCGCCTTCCGGGTTTACGCCATTCTCCTGCCTCAGCCTCCGGGTAGCTGGGACTACAGGCGTCCGCCACCGCGCCCGGCTAGTTTTTTGTATTTTTTTCAGTAGAGACGGGGTTTCACCGTGTCAGCCAGGATGGTCTCGATCTCCTGACCTCGTGATCCGCCCGTCTCGGCCTCCCGAAGTGCTGGGATTATAGGCTTGAGCCACTGTGCCCGGCCCGGCTACATGTTTTCTAAGATGACTGAATCTCTCTCCTTTCATGGAGTCTCATGGACTCAGTTACATGGGGTATCATTTCTCTTCATGTGACCTCTCTCTCTCCATAGTGTTTCATCTCCCAGGGCATCTCTTCAGTCAGGCTATCCAACTTTTCATGGCAGCTGGCTGTCTAGGGTATGGAAAGGAAAAGCCAAGATCTTTCTTGATGCTTAGGCCCAAAAGTGGCACAGAATCACTTCGTAACAAGCCAGACCAGTTTCAAAAGGAGGGAAATAGACTCTAGTTCTTCAGGGAACAAGTGACAGGAGTGTGCAGACATGGAACTGTTGGCAGCCATTCAGCAGAAAACCCACCAAAAAATACCTAAGAAAATGTTCATTGTAAAAAATTTAGACCAAAAGTTGGAATACAGAAATAAAGTGAAAACTATATTTTCCAAACTCCTCCCTTACAATATCTAAACTAAAATGAAGAGATCAACAAATTAAAACATATACACAGGTACACACACACACACACACATTAACAACAAAAAGGATCAAAAGTTTGACGTACTAGATTGGAGAAAAATAACTCTAGACAACTCAGTCAAGTAATAATTCAGAAGAAAGACAACAACTGGAAAATGCTAGAGTGTGCCAAGGATTGGTGAATGAGAATAATTTGATAATACCTTATAAAATGAAGAAATATCTCCATATTGAAATTGGGAACATAATTTCAAAAGTACAGTTGGCTGTTCTATATGTAAATTATATAAAAATTTTATTTTTTAGTACTTGTTTTTCTAGTTCTGAAGTGGAAATAAGAATATATATCTATCTTACAGTAGATTATTTTTTCAGTTATAAAAATTATAAAACAGCAAAAATAAATATTTTGAAAGAGCTAAATCACTATGGATATCAGAGCAATTAAATTCAACATTCATTCTATGCAGAGTGTAAGGGCAAATCCAATCTAAAAAATTTAAGAAAAATGAGACTTGTTGAAAATAAGGGATCCCTCCTCCTCTAAACTTTTCTTAAAGCATTTACTTTAGAAGACTTGTGAGTTCCTAAACATTTCTGTTTCCCTGAAATGTACATAAATGTTTTTAAAAGCTAAATAAGCCTTTTGCCAAGCTTGCAACCTAGGAATGTCTTTCCTGAGGACTTAAGAATCATCTATTTGAAATGTAATCATCAAGGAAGATAGGACTTTCTATGAAAGAGTATCTGTGAAAGGGTAGGAGGCTAACTGGCTGATACTGGATTCCGAGTTGCAAAGCCTGAAGTAGACTGAATTGTGTCTTCCTAAATTCATATGTTGTAGCTCATTATGCTAATGGGACTGTATCTAGAAATAGGGTCTTTAGGAGATAATTAAGGTTAAATAGGTCATAAGGGTGGAGCCCTATCCAATAGGATTATGGTCTTAGAAGAAGAGGAAGAAAGATCAAAATCTTTCTTTTGCTCTTTCTCTGCCATGTGAGGACTCTGTGAGAAGATGGGTATCTGCAAGCCAGAAAGAGGCTTCTTACCAGTAACCAAAGAGGTCAGCACCTTGATATTGGACTTCCCACCTCCAGAGTTATGAGAAAATAAATTTCTGTTAAAGCACCTAGTATTTGGTATTTTGTTATGGCAACCTGAGCTAACTAATGTTCTACCTCTTGTCATAAAGATATTTATTTTTCTTTTAGATAAAGCCAATTAGCTAACACAGGTGGTCACCCCAATTATAAGGTGATTTTAAGGTGAATTGTATGTGATAAATGGTGATGTCAAGTCCTCTTACTTGAGGACTATTAATTGTCTATCCTGAGAATATATGTGTAATGGGTTGTACCTGCTTTGCTATTTAAAAAGATGAAATTTCCTTTCGACTTGGTAGTCTCTTAGCAGATTGCCTGTAATGCTCATCACATTGTGATTTAATGTGTACTTAATAATAAAACTGTTTTCTTTCTTTGTGGAAAGGTTTTCTGGGTTGTGAGGAGATTTATTATTATTATTATTATTATTATTATTATTATTATTATTATTATTATTTCAGAGACAAGGTCCCACTCTGTTGCCTAAACTGGAGTGCATTGGTGTGATCATAGTTTACTGCCCCCTCAAACTCCTGGACTTCAATTCTCCCACTTCAGCCTCCGAAGTAGCTAGGACTATAGGCTTGTGCCATCATGCCTGGCTAATTTTTAAATTTATTTTTACATTTTTTACAGATGGGTTTTGCCACTTTATTTCCTCATGAAATACACAGATTGATCCTAAAAATAAAATAATGTACCAAATAGTTTTAAGTTATTTTTGGTTAATGAGATATGCAACAAACTCATTTCATGGGCAACTAAACTATTGGAAGAGAGGCAGAGATTTAGAAAACTGAATAATGGTATGGGCATAGAGAATTCCGAATTCTTTTGTTTTCACCACATAGATGTTTGTGTTTAGTTTTATAAGAACTCTTTTAACTTATTTGTAAAATGAGGATAGACTGGACTGGTGGCTTGTTGGCAATATCCACATTGATACATATTTCATTGATAATACACTTCATTAAATTAGCTTCAAATTGGACATGCCACATAAGAATTAACTTCTGGATTATGAGAGGAAGAAAGAAGGAAGGAAAGGAGAAGTCGAGGAGAAGAAGAAGAAAAAGAAAAAAGACTTTTTATTTGGGACATGTGCTTTTTATATGGGACACGTGCTCTTGGGTTTCCCACAATTTTCACCATTTCCTGTTATATATTAGTTGGTTTGTTCATCCACTTACACTTTCTGTACACGTGTATGCAAAATAGAGGTCACTGAACAAACCACTTACAATAGGTGGGTATGGCAGGAGCAAGAAATAACTATCTAAATAGTACTTTTCTGCTATCCTTTTGAGGAAAAGTAACATTTATATGTATACATGGGTAAGGGAAGCCATGAAATGTTTCTAAGATGTGCTCCAACAAGGCATCCTTCATTTCTTGACAGGCAGCCATTAGTGGTGTAAAGAAAACATGCCTTCACCATTGGTGCCTTAATTGGCCAGGGTTTCAACATAGAACAAATTATATGCATTTTTATGACTGATTGAAAAATTTTACTAGAAGTGAATTTTAAAATATCACCAAGGCTATTTGGTTAAGTGTACCTTTACTAACTGGATTTCAATTTTTAATCTTGGTCATAATGATTTGTTTATAATACAGACTTAAATGTTTATTCCTTAAACATCTAATTTTCCATCTTTTTGTGAAAAAGAATTGGCCTTTTTTTCTTTTGTTCAAGGTTTCAAAATGCATATAGTTTTTAAAACAGACGAAAGGTCAAACCTCTAATGAAAATTAGTTTTATATCCAGTATACCAAATTATGGCAGCTATGTGGGTTTTCATGGTGTAGTTTTAATTACACATGATATTTTTATCTGATAGTATATAACTATTAAGTATCTAGCTGGGCGTGGTGGCTCACGCCTGTAATCCCAGCACTTTGGGAGGCTGAGGCAGGCGGATCACGAAGTCAGGAGACCCAGACCACTGTGAAACCCGGTCTCTACTAAAAATACAAAAAATTTAACTGGGCATGGTGGCGGGCGCCTGTAGTCCCAGCTACTTGGGAGGCTGAGGCAGGAGAATTGCATGAACTCGGGAGGCGGAACTTGCAATGAGCCGAGATAGCGCCCACTGCACTCCAGCCTGGGCGACAGAGTGAGACGCTGTCAAAAACAAAAAACAAAAAACAAAAAACAAACTATAGGTATATCATATGTTTGTTTTATATCAGAAAATTTTCACAATTCAACTTTGTAAAAGGAAATTTAGAGTATCTTCTTAACCTAAAATAAAATTAAATAGTATCATTAGTTTTGAAATGATTTATAATTTGCATTTCTTTCAAATAATAATAAATGAAACTTAACAAGTAAAAGGTTTGTCATTGTTTTAAAAGCTTCCTTCATAAAATAAATTAATATTGTCAATAATAGGAAACAAAACAAACGTCCAAATCAGCTAAAGATAAATCTGTTTAAAAGAGAAAATGTCACAAAATGATAAAATGATCAAGACCTAATTTTTAGATTGTGATGGATATTGGAGGACTGATTGCTTATATGTTGAATATCTTGTCCAGGCAAAATTAAAATGAACTGAAATTAACATGCTTGAAAATTGCTTATGTCACACATTCAGCCATTCAAATTTTAGATGTTGTGTCCTCAGCAATTCTCCTGCTAAATCCATTGCCCTCACATTCTTTATACATATTCCATTTCCAGTCTTTCGCCTGAATGGTTTGCTGAAAACTATTTTTAGCCTTGGACTATTGGCAGCCACCTAACTCATTCCAAGACTATATAACAAAGATAAATGAGGAGAGACAGAGGACATAGCATGCCTGCTTCAAGTCCATACCATTTCATCGGGCCTCATGTCATGATTTTTAAATAATGTAATTGTTTTATTATTTTTTACAGCATGAGGCAATATCTGAGGGTGACACTTTAATTTTTGGGAATTAGCTTTTTTAAGAAATGTTAAATCATCACAAAGTTTAATGCATCAAATTATTGTAGTTAGTCTTAATCTAACAAACAACAGCACATAGAATTATGTATTATGTTTCCAAATGTATTCTCTCCTTTATTTCACATTTGAAATGTTCAGAACTAAGAATGTAACTGGTTATGGAAGTTACAGTCAGTCTTCTCCATGGGGCATCTGAATGCCTAAAATCTTAATTCTAGTACTAGAACTATCCAACATGGATGACAAATAAAACCATGTGCATGACACAAGCAGCTGCATATTTAAAATGAATTCTAATTTATAAGATTGGAAATGTTTCTGTCTCATTGACTTATAACTACTTTGATATGAAAAGAAACCACAATTTGGAGGAGAGGAAAATAACAGATATAGATATATTAGCAGATAAAGATACTAGTAGATACTTTACTATAATTTATTATAAAATCTCAGACTCAAGATTTTATAATATAACTCACTGAGATTGTGAGTTCAAAACTTATGGCATACATTTTAGCAACACACAGCACTTTACCACCTACTGAAATAGTTTGAGTTTAAAGACTTAGGAGTATAGAAACATATACGATTAGATATTTCTATGGACAATATAAATTTATATTTAATTATTTAAACACATGCAGATTTTTAACATACTTATCTTGTAAAACCAAGAGATTTGTGATTTAAGATTTCCTATAAAGAAATCTAACAGAAGCTATTATCCTCAGCTTTACTGCTTTTGAGACACTAGGGAAAATGCAGCTGTTTCTTGCCTTGAAATAATGTTGCTACTTAACCCTGGATTTACTTGAAGAATTGAGAAAGCAAGTAGGAAATTAAAGAAACCAACAAAAAATATTAAATCTAGAAAATACGTTGTACTTTAATGACATTAGTACTAATAGGCCTCCTTCAGGCACTGTTTCCAAATTTGTTTGAATCTTTGTTACGGTATCTCATTTCCTGAAAGCACAGCCCACTTTGGAGCAGTGTTCTTAACTGGTCTTATTCTATTTATGCTGTTACTTCACAAGGGTGTTAATCTGGTCGCCGAATATTTTCTTAGAACTATTATTGCAAGCTTTACGGATTTTAAGGACTATGCTGCTTTAAAGACAATATTTTATAGGTTCCAAACATGTTGAGTAGCACCAGCCTTCAAAAATTTCTCAGGCATGTGAACTAGTTTATTTTTTAATGAAGAATAAACCCATGCACAGCCAAGTGTAAGATATTGGAAATAACAATTTCCAAAGTACATCAGAGAAATTTAAAAGGTCACAGAACTCCTTATAACATTAATATTTGACATTTGAATTATTTTCCAGTTTAGCAAGCTGGATAAAGAGCTTCATCTTCAGAAGAACTGAAACAACTAAAAATACAAAAACTTTTTCTTCAACACAGTCAAGATAAGTTACTGAGAATGAAACTGTGTGCAAGGTCAAAGAAGGTTTATAGCACTAAAAGAGGAATTGTTGACAATCATTTTAAATATTTGAACAAAATCATGGTCCTATTCTTTAGAAAGAAACCCAAAGTTTTAAAACCCAAAGTTTTAAACAGTTATTTTAAAGGAATTCCTGCAGGCAACATTCAATAGAAGTTAGCATCACCATCATCATCATCTTCATTATTAATCATCATGGTAAATGGTTGGTAGCTCAATACTAGCAAAATATACATTCCTTTCTTCAAGGTCACTGCCCATATCACTCTCCAGAGTTCTCCTCTCTCTCAAGGAAAATGAGATTTGCTGTTAGAAAGCCTTCTTAGCTTAGAACTATGACGCTGCTACTTATTGCAATAAAAACTGGGCATGTTTTTTTAACTTTGATGAATATATAACTGTTCTATAAAATGAGACCCATAACTTCTACATCACAGGTTAAGGTAAAAATGTAGTCTCTAACACAGAGTAGGTGCTTCCTTTATATGCGTTAGTGTTTTCTCTTCTCTGAAACATATATTAAATTGAAACACTTTTCAATGCATCCACTCTGTGGAGGAGAATTCTAGTAGTACTACAAAATCTATTCTCCACTTTGTCCTTAGTAACAGAACTTCTGAATATTAACTGGGCAAATTTCTTCCCTAAACATACTTAATATCTCAGATGTCCTTCCAGCTGAGTGTGGCCATGTTAGTTCTGAGGAATATAAAAATAGAAATACAATGTTCAACTTCCTAAGAGTATGCTAGATCAGTACTTGACCTACTCCTGTGGCAGGCCAAGTCTCACTAATGCAGGGCCTCCATAACAAAAGTTTAAGTACTAACTGAGGGGGTTAAGTTAAATATTAAAAGCTGAAAGAGCCGGTGTCCTAATACAAAGGCTGGAATGTAAAAAAAAAAACCCACCAAGAGTTTTGCCTACGCCTTTGCTGGGCCTTAAATCATGACAAAACAACAAATAAATTCTTAACAGGACCCATTTAGGATTAAACAAGTTTTATTGGGGATCTGAAGAACTCTCTAAACCTACATGAATTAGCAGGCGACAAGATAAGGGTAATCACCCCAGTATCTGGACCCATTTAGTTTAAGTAAATTTACTGAGGCTCCAGAGGAAGGTCTCCAAGACTCAGACCTTAGTTATAGATTAAAAAAAGTTAATCATTTATGTCTTTAGATGAATGCACACTTAAATGTAGATATATAGCTTAGAAGGTACATAAGCTCTGGAAAACTTGTAATTTTGAGTTCACCTGGTGATAATCTCCAGTCCTTCTCCCTGTAATCAGTTACAGAAATTAAAAAGAAAAAAAAGTCTCAGCCTGGCGTGGTGGCTCACGCCTGTAGTCCCTGCACTTTCGGAGGCCGAGGCGGGTGGATCACAAGGTCAGGAAATTGAGACCATCCTGGCTAACACAGTAAAACCCCATCTCTACTAAAAATACAAAAAATTAGCTAGGCATGGTGGTGTACACCTGTAGCTCTGGCTACTTGGGAGGCTGAGGCAGGAGAATGGCGTGAACCTGCAAGGCGGAGCTTGCAGTGAGCGGAGGTTGTGCCATTGCACTCTAGCCTGGGCAACAGAGTGAAACTCTGTTTCAAAAAAAAAAAAAAAAAAAAATTGTCTTCCTCCCCAGTTTGTCTGCATCTTGTTATTGGGCCACAAGAAATAGCAGCCTGACCCTCAGTTTGGCCCAGGAACACTCCTTCTCTTTCCTGATTCTTATGAACATATGGTGGAGGAACACCAGTCATTTTGGATCACGTAGAAGAGAGACAAACCCTAGAAATGGATTGGTTAGAAAGCTGAGAAAAGCCTTTATATTTTTAGTGACACATGGCTCAAATTTAGGTGTGTTGTCTGACCCCCCACATCTGAGACTGTTAAGTGATTTGGATAAAATCTTATGCATTTAAGCCACTCTTGACTTCAGTTTTCTTTCCCAAGTAGCAAAATTAAATCCTAACTAAAATCTGTCCCAAATTATCTTTGGGAATACAAGCAGAATCAAGATGTCATTCACATATTCTTGTAGTTTAGATATTTTTTTGATAGCACTTTTGTTAAGGTCACTTTTTACATAAAGCTCTCAGAAATCCTTAAATTATGCTTATGGTATACACATAAACAAATTCAATAAGAGCCAGATACATAGGCATGAAATTAAAAACAATGACATTTAAAAACAGGAATCCACTACCTTACACTGAGTTTTGAGATCTGTACATTCCAAAGGGGGCACTGAAAAAAGTGATTAGTGTCTGACCATTTGTTCTGCTTACTATTGCTGTTTGACACCACGCCAACACAACTTAGTGGCTTAAATCAAGAACTGAGCCTTTTTTACACTCAAGAATTTTGCGGATTAAGAATTTGGACAGGGTATAAGGGGAACTGCTAGACTGTGCTCTATGGTCTCTGGGGCCTCAGCTGAGAAGAGCTGAAAGGTGGGGTGACTCAAGAGTTAGGGGTTGGAATTATCTGGAGGTTTTCTCCTTACAGATCTGTAGCCAGCATGTAAAGAGTTGAAGCCAAGCATTGTCAGCTACACTCTTACAGTCTTCTCTGTGTGATTTGGCTTCCTCACAGCATGGTGGCCTTAAGGTACTCAAGTATCTTAGAGAGTAGTACAAGGCTCCAAGTGCAAATGTTTCAACAAACAAAATAGAAGCTGCATCACCTTTCATAACTCATCCCTTACTGCTACTGTACTCTATTTGTCGAAGCAGTTCTAGGGAAAGAAATGTCAGAAAATTGAGAGGGGAGGAATATTTTCAAATAGCCACACCTTTGTGTATTGAAGGAAACATAAGCACCTGCAAATTTTGTCATGGCCAGATGTGCTGGTGCCAGTGACACTGTAAGAGACCGAGTGGGGGAATTAACATAGCTTATATCAGTTAGGCAAATTCCTGAATGCTGACTTGCCCCTTTCAGACTAATGGTATATAAAGCAGGGAACCCACATGTATTAGTTTGTTTTCACACTGCTATAAAGAACTACCTGAGACTGGGTAATTTATAAACAAAAGGGGTTTAATTGATGCAGTGCCTCATGGGTGGAGAAGCCTCAGGAAACTTACAGTCATGGCAGAAGGTGAGGGGAAGCAAGGTATATCTTACATGGTGGCGAGAGAGAGAGAGAAATTGAAGTGGGAAAGTGTCACACTTTAAAAGCATCAGCTCTTGAGAGAACTCACTATCATGAGAACAGCATGGGGAAAACTGCCCCCCATGATCCAATCACCTCCTACCAGGTTCCTCCCCTGACAAGTGGGGATTACAATTTGAGATGAGATTTAGGTGGGGATACAGAGCCAAACCATTTCACCAGAGAGCTGAGTAACTCTAATCTGGCAGGATGATTATCCTACACAGGTTGCATTGGCCCCTGAAATTTGGATACACTTTGTGAGAGACCAGTGTCTAGGTAACTAGAAACTAGGTAAGTGTTGGAGAGCTGCTTCCGTTCATTTCTATCATTGTCTGGTTCATTTCCTTTGCATTGTTTGTTGATCTGTATTAAATAAAAATGAAAGCAAACCTTGTATCTGAGTCTCCATTTTTACCAATCCTCACACTTATGGTTCAGTGTCTTAGTCTGGTTTCGAATAACAAGAACCTTTTGTACTTGGAAGCATAAAACTTGATAGCAGCAACATTATTGATATTTAGAGCTCAGTAACTTGTCTTATTATAACGAGACAGAGACAAATGTCAAGGTATTCTTGCTTATCAGGTCACAGGTTACTTCTTTCTCTAAGAATTCGTAAACTCATAGAGTATGATTGGAGAAAGAAATGCAATTTAACTGCTGAAAGTCTATCTCAGTTTACTGGTCTTGTAACAGAGGGAAAATTCTAAACAACTTGGGGAACTTTGGTGAGAATTAAAATAGATGGGTGTGAATAGCTCCTAGCACAGAGCAGGCACTAATAACTGCTGGCTTCATTCATTACAGATAATGAACCTGAATTGACACCTCCCTCACACCACTAATTTACTTTATTATCTTCCTGCCCCACATCAGAGTACAAACATTATATATATATTTTTTCTTGTAGGAATTATTTGTAATGGTGGTAGTAGAACTAGGCGATTAAGACATCCAGATTCTGATGTGCAAGTTCCATTTGTCTGTACTGATAATCTAGCATTATGCTGTTATGTAAAGAGGCATTTTTCAATTTAAGTACACCTAGAAAAGGTGCATGGAAAAAAAGCTGTATGAAAGCATCAAAACTCAACATTATAGCAGAGTCAGAGAATGAACATTTTATTTTTTTTTTATTTATTTTTAATTTTTTTTTTTTATACTTTAAGTTCTAGGGTACAAGTGCATAATGTGCAGGTTTGTTACATATGTATACTTGTGCCATGTTGGTGTGCTGCACCCATCAACTCGTCAGCACCCATCAATTCGTCATTTATATCAGGTAAAACTCCCAATGCAATCCCTCCCCCCCCACCCCATGATAGGCCCCGATGTGTGATGTTCCCCTTCCTGAGTCCAAGTGATGTCATTGTTCAGTTCCCACCTATGAGTGAGAACATGCGATGTTTGGTTTTCTGTTCTTGTGATAGTTTGCTGAGAATGATGGTTTCCAGCTGCATCCATGTCCCTACAAAGGATGCAAACTCATCCTTTTTTATGGCTGCATAGTATTCCATGGTGTATATGTGCCACATTTTCTTAATCCAGTCTGTCACTGATGGACATTTGGGTTGATTCCAAGTCTTTGCTATTGTGAATAGTGCCTCAATAAACATACGTGTGCATGTGTCTTTATAGCAGCATGATTTATAATCCTTTGGGTGTATACCCAGTAGTGGGATGGCTGGGTCTTATGGTACATCTAGATCTAGATCCTTGAGGAATCACCATACTCTTTTCCATAATGGTTGAACTAGTTTACAATCCCACCAACAGTGTAAAAGTGTTCCTATTCCTCCACATCCTCTCCAGCACCTGTTGTTTCCTGACTTTTTAATGTTTGCCATTCTAACTGGTGTGAGATGGTATCTCATTGTGGTTTTGATTTGCATTTCTCTGATGGCCAGTGATGATGAGCATTTTTTCATGTGTCTGTTGGCTGTATGAATGTCTTCTTTTGAGAAATGTTTGTTCATATCCTTTGCCCACTTTTGGATGGGGTTGTTTGTTTTTTTCTTGTAAATTTGTTTGAGTTCTTTGTAGATTCTGGATATTAGCCCTTTGTCAGATGAGTAGATTGCAAAAATTTTCTCCCATTCTGTAGGTTGCCTGTTCACTCTGATGGTAGTCTCTTTTGCTGTGCAGAAGCTCTTTAGTTTAATCATATCCCATTTGTCAATTTTGGCTTTTGCTGCCGTTGCTTTTGGTGTTTTAGACATGAAGTCCTTGCCCATGCCTATGTCCTGAATGGTACCACCTAGGTTTTCTTCTAGGGTGTTTATGGTATTACGTCTAACATTTAAGTCTCTAATCCATCTTGAATTAATTTTCGTATAAGGAGTAAGGAAAGGATCCAGTTTCAGCTTTCTACTTATGGCTAGCCAATTTTCCCAGCACCATTTGTTAAATAGGGAGTCCTTTCCCCATTTCTTGTTTCTCTCAGGTTTGTCAAAGATCAGATGGCTGTAGATGTGTGGTATTATTTCTGAGGACTCTGTTCTGTTCCATTGGTTTATATCTCTGTTTTGGTACCAGTACCATGCTGTTTTGGTTACTGTAGCCTTGTAGTATAGTTTGAAGTCAGGTAGCATGATGCCTCCAGCTTTGTTCTTTTGACTTAGGATTGTCTTGACAATGTGGGCTCTTTTTTTGTTCCATATGAACTTTAAAGCCGTTTTTTTCCAATTCTGTGAAGAAACTCATTGGTAGCTTGATGGGGATGGCATTGAATCTATAAATTACCTTGGGCAGTATGGCCATTTTCACGATATTGATTCTTCCTATCCATGAGCATGGTATGTTCTTTGATTTGTTAGTGTCCTCTTTTATTTTACTGAGCAGTGGTTTGTAGTTCTCCTTGAAGAGGTCCTTTACATCCCTTGTAAGTTGGGTTCCTAGGTATTTTATTCTCTCTGA
Source organism: Piliocolobus tephrosceles (assembly GCF_002776525.5). Classification (NCBI taxonomy): domain Eukaryota; kingdom Metazoa; phylum Chordata; class Mammalia; order Primates; family Cercopithecidae; genus Piliocolobus; species Piliocolobus tephrosceles. The sequence continues at coordinate 44,077,947 of NC_045437.1, forward strand.
AGCAATTGTGAATGGAAGTTCATTCATGATTTGGCTCTCTGTTTGTCTGTTACTGGTGTATAAGAATGCTTGTGATTTTTGCACATTAATTTTGTATCCTGAGACTTTGCTGAAGTTTCTTATGAGCTTAAGGAGATTTTGGGCTGAGACAATGGGGTTTTCTAAATATACAATCATGTCATCTGCAAACAGGGACAATTTGACTTCTTTTCCTAACTGAATATCCTTGATTTCTTTCTCTTGCCTGATTGCCCTAGCTAGAACTTCCAACACTATGTTGAATAGGAGTGGTGAGAGAGGGCATCCCTGTCTTGTGCCAGTTTTCAAAGGGAATTTTTCCAGTTTTTGCCCATTCAGTATGATATTGGCTGTGGGTTTGTCATAAGTAGCTCTTATTATTTTGAGGTACGTTCCATCAATACCGAATTTATTGAGCGTTTTTAGCATGAAGGGCTGTTGAATTTTGTCAGAAGCCTTTTCTGCATCTATTGAGATAATCATGTGGTTCTTGTCTTTGGTTCTGTTTATATGCTGGATTACATTTATTGATTTGTGAATGTTACACCAGCCTTGCATCCCAGGGATGAAGCCCACTTGATCATGGTGGATAAGCTTTTTGATGTGCTGCTGAATCCAGTTTGCCAGTATTTTATTGAGGATTTTTGCATTGATGTTCATCAGAGATATTGGTCTAAAATTTTCTGTTTTTGTTCTGTCTCTGCCAGGCTTTGGTATCAGGATGATGTTGGCCTCATAAAATGAGTTAGGGAGGATTCCCTCTTTTTCTATTGATTGGAATAGTTTCAGAAGGAATGGTACCAGCTCCTCTTTGTACCTCTGGTAGAATTCAGCTGTGAATCCATCTGGTCCTGGGCTTTTTTTGGTTGGTAGGCTATTAATTATTGCCTCAATTTCAGAGCCTGCTATTGGTCTATTCAGGGATTCAACTTGTTCCTGGTTTAGTCTTGGAAGAGTGTAAGTGTCCAGGAAATTATCCATTTCTTCTAGATTTTCTAGTTGATTTACGTAGAGGTGTTTATAGTGTCCTCTGATGATAGTTTGTATTTCTGTGTGGTCAGTGGTGATATCCCCTTTATCATTTTTAATTGCGTCTATTTGATTCTTCTCTCTTTTCTTCTTTATTAGTCTTGCTAGCGGTCTGTCAATTTTGTTGATTTTTTCAAAAAACCAACTCCTGGATTCATTGATTTTTTGGAGGGTTTTTGTGTCTCTATCTCCTTCAGTTCTGCTCTGATCTTAGTTATTTCTTGCCTTCTGCTAGCTTTTGAATGTGTTTGTTTTTGCTTCTCCAGTTCTTTTAATTGTGTTGTTAGAGTGTCAATTTTAGATCTTTCCAGCTTTCTCTTGTGGGCATTTAGTGCTATAAATTTCCCTCTACACACTGCTTTAAATGTGTCCCAGAGATTCTAGTATGTTGTATCTTTGTTCTCATTTCAAAGAACATCTTTATTTCTGCCTTCATTTCATTATGTACCGAGTAGTCATTCAGGAGCAGGTTGTTCAGTTTCCATGTAGTTGAGCGGCTTTGATTTAGTTTCTTAGTCCTGAGTTCTAGTTTGATTGCACTGTGGTCTGAGAGACAGTTTGTTATAATTTCTGTTCTTTTACATTTGCTCAGGAGTGCTTTACTTCCAATTATGTGGTCAATTTTGGGATAAGTGCGATGTGGTGCTGAGAAGAATGTATATTCTGTTGATTTGGGGTGGAGAGTTCTATAGATGTCTATTAGGTCTGCTTGGTGCAGAGATGAGTTCAATTCCTGGATATCCTTGTTAACTTTCTGCCTCGTTGATCTGTCTAATGTTGACAGTGGAGTGTTGAAGTCTCCCATTATTATTGTATGGGAGTCTAAGTCTCTTTGTAAGTCTCTAAGAACTTGCTTTATGAATTTGGGTGCTCCTGTATTGGGTGCATACATATTTAGGATAGTTAGCTCTTCCTGTTGAATTGATCCCTTTACCATTATGTAATGGCCTTCTTTGTCTCTTTTGATCTTTGATGGTGTAAATTCTATTTTATCAGAGACTAGGATTGCAACCCCTGCTTTTTTTTTGTTCTCCATTTGCTTGGTAGATCTTAAAGCCTTGTCTCAACCACAGATACATGCATAGATTTTTCCGACAGATTATTATAATGCCATTTGACCTTTTTACATCTTCAGTGCAATATGTTTTTTAGCTACATTGATGAAAATAGGAGAGCAACTCTCTTTGATATTAGAGATCTTGGAAAATGTAAAGTATTTAACAATGAATAGACTGTCTTACAAATGTGAATTCACCTGCTAAACTCAGTGAAAGGACAGTAACCCTGTGTCACCGGTAGGACTGATGAATGGCCGAGAGTTGGGTGTGTTAAAATTAATAACACATAGTATGTTTGTTTATTATTTTTAACAACCCTCTGGAGTATGTGTTTGTCTCTACTTTCTCCAATGAGAATGCTAATAAAAGTGATCTTCAAGTGCCTTTCTTTCAGTAATTTTGAGAATATGAGTTGAGGTTTTCTTATTCTGTCATTTGTAAAGTCATTCAGTTGCTAGGTCCCAGTAGTCACAAGCAACTGAGACATAGAAAGACCTACTCCCCAGCTCAGATGGTGCCCAATGAAATAATTTAATAAGTGAATTTTAAAATACGGATGTTGAGTGACGCTATCGTTTGAATATTTGTCCCCTCTAAATCTCATGTTGAAATTTGTTCCCCAATGTTGGAGGGAAGGTGTAGCCTAACAAGAGTTGCTTAGGTCAGGAAGGCAAGTACCTCATGAGTAGATTAATGCCCTCCCTGGTATGGTGTGGAGGTGGGGTAGCAAAGTGAGTTCTCTCTCTATTTTGTCCCGGGAGAGAAGGTTGTTAAAAAGAGTCTGGAGCCTTCTTCTCTCTTGTTTCCTCTCTTGCAATGTGATCTTTGCTCCTGCTGGTTCCCTTTCTCCTCCTGCCATGAGTGGAAGCAGCCTGAGGCTTTCACCAGATGCTGAGTCTTCTAGCTAACAGAACCATGAGCCAAATGAATCTTATTCTTTTTCTTTCTTTTTTCTTTTTTTTTTTTTAGACTGAGTCTTACTCTTGTGCCAGGTTAGAGTGCAGTGGCACGATCTTGGTTCACTACAACCTCCACCTCCTGGGTTCAAGCAATTCTCCTGTCTCAACCTCCTGAGTAGCTAGGACTACAAGCATGCACCACCATGCCCAGCTAATATTTGTATTTTCTAGTACAGATGGGGTTTCACCATGTTGGCCAGGATGGTCTTGATCTCTTGACCTTGTGATCCATCCACCTAGGCCTCCCAAAGTTCTTGGATTACAGGCGTGAGCCACCATGCTCAACCCAAATGAACGTTTTCTCTTTATAAATTGCCTACTCTCTGGTATTCCTTTACAGAAATGCAACAGACTAAGAGAAGTGATATGCACAAGTGATATAAAACAGTTTTTTTACAGTCTTTTTTATTTTAATTGAAATTTTAATAATTATAGATTTACATGCAGTTTTAAGAAATAATACTGAGAGATACTCTTTACCCAGTTGCCCCAAGTGTTACTATCATGTAAAACTATAATGCCATACTCCAAACTGGTGATTGATATTGATACAATTCAGCTATCTTATTCAGATTTTTTCAGTTGTGCTTGTAGTCACATGTGTGTATATGTATTTAATTGTATACATTTTCATCAAGTGTAGGTTTGTGCATCTTCAATCACAGTCAAGATATAGAATACAGCACTTTGGGAGGCTGAGGCGGGTGGATCACCTGAGGTCAGGAATTCTAGATCAGCCTGACCAAGATGGTGAAACTCCATCTCTAGTAAAAATACAAAAATTAGCTGGGTGTGGTGGTGGGCACCTGTAATCCCAGCTACTCAGGAGGCTGAGGCAGGAGAATTGCTTGAACCTGGGAGGTGGATGTTGCAGTGAGCTGATATCGCACCATTGCACTCCTGCCTGGGTGACAGAGCAAGATTCTTTCTCAATAAAATAAAATAAAATAAAGAAAGAATAATTTCCTCATAACAAAGATTCCTAATGGTGCCAATTTATAACCACACTCACCTACCTCCCACCCTCCTGCATTCTTAATCCTGACAACCACTTATCTTGCTTCCATTTCTATAATTGTGCTATTTCAAAAATGTTATATAAATGGAATAGAATATGTAACTCTTTGGGGTTGGCTTTTCTCATTCAACATAATAATGTGGCAATGTACACAGGTTGTTGTGTGTACCAATAGTTTGTTCCATTTTATTACTGAGTAGTATTCATTGAATGGATGTCCCATAGTTTGTTTAACCATTCACCCATTGAGTGACATCTGAGTTGGTTCTGGTTTTTGACTATCACAAATAATGCTACTATAAATATTCATATACGGGTTTCTCTATGGACATGGGTTTTCATTTCTCTGAGATAAATGCTCAGAAGTGCAATTGTTGGAAAGTTTGGTAGCTGCACATTGATATTTTTAGGAAAATGCCAAATTGACTTAATGAACAGTTGTACTGTTTTGCATACCCACTACCAAGATATGAGTAATCTAATTTTTCTTCATCAGTGACAGCATTTGGTATTATCACTATTTTTTTGACCCTTCAGGTAAGTATATAGTGATATTTCATTGTCATTTTAGTTTTTATTTTTCTGGTGAATGATAATGTTGAATAGCTTTTCATGTACTCAGTTGCCATCTATATATTCTGTTTGATAAAATGTTTGTTCATGTCTTTAGCCCATTTTTTAGCTTAATTGCTTACCATTGAGTTTTAAGAGATATATGCCCTCATATATGTATATATACATATATATATATATATATATATATAAAATGTTAAGTGAAAGCACTCAGTCACAGAAGACTATATACTGTATGATTCTATTTATCTGAGATGTGAAGAATAGGCAAATGAAAACACTACTTTAAAATTATAGGCTAGGAACAAAGTGTGTTACATCTGAATGGAGAGCTCAATATACTACATGATACAACCGGAATGCACCTTCAAAGTAAAGCAACAAATTTATGCTAACAAAGCAGGATGTGGTCTGTCTTAGTCACGAAAAAGAAAAGAGAGAGATTTTTTCCTTTTGTGAATAAATTGATAGTGTGAACTCTGTATTAGCCTTCTCTTGCTGCTGAAACAAATTACCACAAACTTGATGACTTAAGACAATACAGTCTTCAAATTTCACAGTTCTGGAGGTCAGACATGCAAAATAGGTCTCACTGGGATAATATCAAGGTGTCTGCAGGGCTGCATTCCTTCTGAATGCACTAAGAGAAAATCCATTTCCTTAGTTTCTTCGCCTTGTACAGATTTCATGGGCTGCCTGAATTCCTTGGTCTGTTGTCCATTTCCACCTTCAAAGCCAGCAATGGATTTTCTCACATCATATGACTCTGATATTGACCCTTCTGCCTCTGTTATTCATGTTTTAGGACCCTTGTGATTACATTGGGCCCAGGTGATTATACATCAAGATAATATCTCTGTCTTAAAGTAAGCTGATTGGCAGCCATAAATTCATCTGCTTCCTTAATTTCCCTGTAGTGTGTAACTTAACATATTTGAAGTTTCCAGGGATAGATATCTTTGGGAGCCGTTATTTTGCCTGTCACAACCCTATTCAAAATAGAGCTGAGAGCAGTGGAGTTTAGAACTTTGTCCAAGGCTTATTAAAAAGCAGCCAAGGCCAGGCGCGGTGGCTCAAGCCTATAATCTCAGCACTTTGGGAGGCCGAGGCGGGCGGATCACAAGGTCAGGAGTTCCAAGACCAGCCTGGCCAATATGTTGAAACCTCGTCTCTACTAAAAATAAAAAAAATTAGCCGGGCTTGGTGGCGGGTGCCTGTAGTCCAAGCTACTTGAGAGGATGAGGCAGGAGAATGGTGTGGACCAAGGAGGCGGAGGTTGCAGTGAATCGAGATTGTGCCACTGCACTCCAGCCTGGGCAACAGAGCAAGACTCTGTCTCAGAAAAAAAAAAAAAAAAAAAAAAAGTAGCCAAGTCAGCTTTGCTACTCTCCACCGCTCCTGCATCCTTATATTTCCTTCCAATCACCAAAAATATTTGATGCAAGTTTGTCGCATTCAAAGAATCCTGAGTCTTCCACAGAGAAAATATATTCTTCCTCCTTTTCCTCTCCTCCTGACAAGCCAAATGGGGAAAAGCTCCAGAGGAATCAGTAGAAGAGATTAGGGAAACACAAAAGAAGGTGACATTGGCAATTCACTTCCTGGATGACCTTCTTTTCACACAATAGGCTTGATGTTCTGCCCTCTGGGCAGAACTAACAGGGGACCTGCTAGAACTAGAGGGAGCTGATGAGGTAGACAGATAAAAGGAGTCAAACACTGGGATATCCATTATGTATTGAGGATGAAAGTCAAGTTGACATGGAAGAAATTAGAGCATTTTATCACCTGACTTCCCCTCCTCTAGCACGTGTGCTCCAAGAGAGCGCTAGTGGTATTCCTGCCACTCAGAGGGATAAAGAGTTCAGATTAGCTAGAGAAGCCATGAAAGGCAGGAGAAAACTATCATAAAACTGATTAAGTAAAACGTTTCTGCCCACTTTGCTCTAAACACTAATCCTACTCTTCAAAACCCTGGGGCAAATGGACCCAGTTGAGGAAGAGAAGGGGGATATGGAAGAGCTGATCATGCCCACACCCCCTTTCAGATTCCTTCTGAACCAGGTCACAACCATGGGGAAAGAGGAGGATCTGAGCAATAACGTGAATAAGAGCTTGAGGTTTTAAACTGGAGTAGAGTGTACTGAAATTTGAAACCTAAAACTGGTCAGAGAATCATGGAATTTACCCAAGAAATCTTTAAAGGACAGTGAAGAGAGGTTTAACTGCAGATGTTTGAAGGTAATGATGAGAGAAAAATAAAATTATTTCTTGCTTATACCCTTCCAGTTTAATAGTGATCCATACATTTGTTACAGATACAATGACATAATTTTCTTTAATTCTCCTTATCAAAAAAATACACAAGCATTACCTTAACATATTACATTATAATGATAGAATGATAAACACACTGGTGTCCTGGCTTTGTTGATTAAATATGGAAAGACTTTTTTCTTAAAAGATAAATTTGAGACTCCCTTGAGATATGTATAAGCTTGTCTAGAAATTATCACCTTTTCAGATGGGGTTGGTATAAAGAGCACACTTTCTGCATTTGAGAAGATGACATTTTTCAACTTTGTTGGTAAAATGTGCATGGGCCCTCATGCTTCCAATTTACTTAATCCTATGAAGTAGTTATAATCCCCATTTTACACCTGAGGAAATTAAGGCAGAAAGAGGTTATGTAACCTGTCCTGTCCAATGTCACAGAGATAGGAAGTGTTGGAATCCAGAGTTTACATAGGAATTGTCTTTAGAGCTGGCACTGTATATAACTAGGCTCATAGCCTAGCAAAGCACTGTAGTTATTCCTGAGGATTTGCTGAATTGAATTGATTACTGCAGTTTATCTGTAGTCATCATCATCATCAACTTTGATACCCAAACTAGCTCTCAGTATTTTACAAAATACGGCAAGATAAATTATTCTTCTCCAGGAGTAGTAGTTAGTAAATCATACTGTTAAATTGCCTAATTTTCCAATTGTGAATTGTTAAAATTGCCTAATACATTATCTCGGTGGTATTCTGTTTCGCTTAAAGAAGTAAACAAACAAAACTTTTATCTCAGCCATTACAGGCTAAGGCTTCTTTCCAAACAAAGCTATGGCATGGGTGATGTTAAAATATTTTTAAGCATTTAAAAGGAAAATTGCTTTATCCATGACAATTATATTAGGTTAGAAAAACTTAACTACAAAATAAAGTCCTTGCCCTCTCACTTTGACGTCTGTGGTAACACTGAAGTCAATTATTTGTGTTAACCAGCATTTAAAAATTAAGGATCATATTTTAGCAGAAATTCTGCTTGCAATATAATAAGAAACGAGATTGTTAATTTTTATTTGTGGTTTAATATTTACTCAGTGCAAAATATCTATAAAAATTATTTGAGGAAAAAGATTACACACACATACACATACATATGTGTAAATAATATATTTTCCAGTTAGAAAGTAGTTCATGCTGGCTGGGTGCAGTGGTTCACACTTGTAATCCCAGCAATTTGGGAGGCCAAGGCAGGTGGATCACAAGGTCAGGAGTTCAAGACCAGCCTGGCCAAGATGGTGAAACCCCGTCTCTACTAAAAATACAAAAACTAGCCGGCCGTGGTGGCGGGCACCTGTAATCCTAGCTACTAGGGAGGCTGAGGCAGAGAACTGCTTTAACCTGGGAGGTGGAGGCTGCAGTGAGCTGAGATGGTACCACTTCACTCCCACCTAGGTGACAGAGCAAGACTTCATTTCAAAAAAAAAAAAAAAAAGAAAAGAAGAAAGTAGTTCATGCTTATATCAGAAAATTCAGAAAACATGCAGAGAAATAAAGCCAATCATCCATAATTTTACTACCTAATAATAATTACTATTACAAATTTGATGTATATCTGTGATACGGTTTGACTGTGTCTCCACCCACATCTCATCTTGAATTGTAGCTCTCATAATTCCCACACATTGTCGGAGGGACCCAGTGACAGATAATTGAGTCATGGGGGCAGCTTCCCCCATACTATTTTCATGGTAGTAAATAAGTCTCATGAGATCCAGTGGTTTTATAAAGGGTTTCCCTTTCTACTTGACTCTTATTCTCTCTTGCCTGCTGCCATGCAAGATGCACCTTTTGCCTTCTTCTATGATTGTGAGGTCTCCCTGGCCACATGGAACTGTGAGTCTACTAAAAGTCTTTTTTTATTTTTATTTTTAATTACACAGTCTTGGGTATGTCTTTATCAGCAGCATGATGTTGACTAATCATTGACATGATATTGACATGATATCATTGACATAATATTGACAAGCAGCAAATAGACTAATATAGTAAGTTGGTAACAGCAGAGTGGGGCACTGCTGTAAAGATACCTGAAAATGTGGAAGCGACTTTTGAACTGGGTAACAGGCAGCGGTTGAAACAGTTTGGAATACTCAGAAGAAGACAGGAAAATGTGGAAAAGTCTGGAACTTCCTGGAGATTTGTTGAATGGCTTTGACCAAAATGCTGATAATGCCAAGGACAATGAAACCCAGGCTGAGGTAGTCTCAGATGGAGATAAGGAACTTATTGAGAACTAGAATAAAGGTGACTCTTGCTACATTTTAGCAAAGAGACTGGCAGCATTTTGCCCCTGTCCTAGAGATTTGTGGAACTTTGAACTTGAGGGAGATGATTTAGGGTATCTGGCAGAAGAAATTTCTAAGCAGCAAAGCATTCAAGAGGTGACTTGGGTGCTGTTAAAAGCATGCAGTTTTAAAAGGGAAACAGAACATTAAAGTTCAGAAAATTTGCAGCCTGATGATGTGATAGAAAAGAAAAGCTCATTTTCCGAGGAGAAATTCAAGCCACCTATAGAAATTTACATAAGTAACAAGGAGCTAAATGTTAATCACCGAGATGATGGGTAAAATGTCTCCAGGGCATGTCAGAGACCTTTGTGACACCCCCTCCCATCACAGGCTCAGAGGCCTGGAAAGAAAAAATGGTTTCATGCGATGGGCCCAGGGCTCTCTGCTCTGTGCAGTCTCGGGACATGGTGCCCAGCATCCAAGTTGCTCTAGCCATGGCTAAAAGGGGCCAAGGTACTGGGCGGTGACTACAAAGGGTGCAAGACCTAAGCCTTGGCAGCTTCCACATGGTGTTGAGCCTGCAGGTGCACAGAAGTCAAGAATTGAGGTTTGGGAACCTACAGCTAGATTTCAGAGGATATATGTAAATGCCTGGATGAATAGGCAGAAGTTTTCTACCAGGTCTGGGCCTTCATGGAGAATCTCTGCCAGGGCAGTGTGAAAGGGAAATGTGGGGTTGAAGTCCCCACACAGAGTCCCCGGTGAGGCACTGCCTAGCGGAGCTGTGAGAGGAGGGCCACAGTCCTCCAGACCCCAGAAAGGTAGATCCACCCACAGCTTGCACTGTGTGCCTGGAAAAACTATAGACACTTAACACTAGCCTGTAAAAGCAGCCAGGAGGGGGGCTGTACCCTGCAAAGCCACAGGGGCAGAACTGCCCGAGACCGTGGGAACCCACCTTTTGCATCAGCATGACCTGGATGTGAGACATGGAGTCAAAGGAGCTCATTTTGGAGCTTTAAGCTTTGATATCTTACTGGATTATAGATTTGTATGGGTCCTTAGCCCCTCTGTTTTGGCCAATTTCTCCCATTTGGAATGTGTGTATTTTTCCAATGCCTGTTCCCTCATTTTATCTAGGAAATAATAACTTGATTTTGATTTTACAGTTTCATAGGCAGAAGGGACTTGTTTTGTCTCAGATGAGACTTTGGAGTGTGGGTTTTTCAGTTAATGCTGGAATGATTTAAGACTTCAGAGGACTGCTGGGAAGGCATGATTGGTTTTGAAATGTGAGGACATGAGATTTGGGAAGGGCCAGGAGTGGAATGATATGGTTTGACTGAGTCCCCACCCAAATCTCATCTTGAATTGTAGCTCCTATATTTCCCACATGTTGTGGGAGGCACCTGGTGGGAGACAACTGAATGGTGGGGGTGATTTCCTCCATACTGTTCTCATGGTAGTGAATAAGTATCGTAAGATCTGATGGTTTTATAAGTGGTTTCCCTTTTTGCTTGACTGCCATTCTCTCTTGCCTACTGCCATGTAAGATGTACCTTTCACCTTCCACCATGATTGTGAGGGCTCCCCAGCCACGTGGAACTGGGATTCCATTATACCTCTTTTTCTTAATAAATTACCCAGTCTCAGGTATGTCTTTATCAGCAGTGTGAAAACAGATTAATGCAATATGTAAAGATGTTTTGTTTTATGTTGGTGTGTGTGTCTCTATAATTCTACTCATAAAATATAGGTAAAATATAGCATTTACTATTTTTTAAATGTTTATGTTTCTCACCCCCACAATTCATATATTGAAATCCTGACCCTCACGATAATGGTGTTGGTAGGTGAGGTCTTTGGGAGATGATTAGGTAATGAGGGTGGAGCCATCATGAATGTGATTAGTGCCCTTTTAAAAGAGCCTCCCTCCCAAGGGAGCTTGTTTACTGCTTTCACATGAGAACACAGTGAAAAGACAGTTGTCATTAAACCAGTAAGTGAATCCTCACCAGACGTCAAATTTACTGGCATCTTGATCTTGGACTTCCAAACCTTCATAACTGTAAAAAATAAAGTTTTGTTGTTTATAAACTACTATAGTTATTTGTTATAGCAGTCTACACAAAGACAGCATTCACTAACTATATGTTCTAAAGAATTTTTTCACTTATTAGTGTATTATTAAGGTTTTTCTATGTCCATATATATAGATTTCTATAATATAGATTTGTTGGTTGTACAGTAATCTAATAGCATCATAATTGTGTATTAAAGTAACAGTCATAAACCTGTGGATATTTTGACTCATCAAATAATTATTTCTTATATCTTTAGTTTTCAACAATTGAATACTCTGTCAAGTAGATATTTTAACTTATATGGAGTGTGATAAATTGAACAAAAAGTATCTTTTTACTAGTGCATGCATTTGAGATCTTAGAAGCAAATAAGCCAGGACAAATACCTTTACTTTAAAATTGTATACATATCTGTGGCTACAAAATAAACAAAATCATTGTTAGCTCCACTATGTTCACCAAAGATTTGGTCAATATGCAGAGCTATGCACAATTAACTCAGGTTATCTAGTAACATTCTGAAACAGAATTCAGAAAGATAATCTGCTCACTTAAAACTGATGCAGGTAAAAATTCTGTGCCTAAATCTAAAGAGATCATGGACAATAGTAATATGTGTTAAGGGAAGAGATTCTCAGAAGTCATTAGAAACATTTATTTTGAAATGGGCAAAAGAATGTGAAAGTGGACCTATCCCTGAAGATCTCTAAGAAAAAGCTTACACTTTTCTTATGGATTATTAATTATAAAATCATATTTTATTTATGTATTAATGAGTTTTAAAGAAAACATCATTGGAGGGTCTCAAGCAAAAAAGGGACATATAGCTACTTTATTAGTGCTAATTTCTATAAATATTTTAAATTAGAGTAAACATTAAATTAGACAATATTGAAGAATGGATGAATCTACATCTACAGAGGGTGAAGAATGCAATCAAGGAGATAAATAACATGAAAATTTAAACAGAGAAAACTGACCACATAACAGATAATGGAAATATATAACATGGAAGAATGAGACATGCAACAAGTGTAGGCCAGTGACTGGGTAAGGACATGGTTACCATTTACATTAGATGGTTAGGGAGAATCTGGTTTAGTAACTATCCTAGATTATTTTCTCCTACTCATTCTCCTCTTTCTCCTTCTCATTTTTTTTTTTTTTTTAATTTATTTAGTTTTTTTTTTTTTTGAGACATTGTCTCATTCTGTCGCCCAGGCTGGAGTGCAGTGGTGTGATCTCTGCTCACTGCAAGCTCCGCCTCCCGAATTTATGCCATTTTCCTGCCTCAGCCTCCTGAGTAGCTGGGGCTAGAGGCATCCGCCACCAAACCCGGCTAATTTTTTTGTATTTTTTTAGTAGAGATGGAGTTTCACCGTGTTAGCCAGGTCGATCTCCTGACCTTGTGATCTGCCTGTCTCGGCCTCCCAAAGTGCTGGCATTACAGGCGTGAGCCAATGCGCCCGGCCTCCTTCTCATCTTCTTAAAAGAAAACATAAGCTGAGGTGAATTTATTGGGCCTCTGTTCTCCTATCATGTGCCACAGTTTGATAAGTGGGCAACACATATATGTGATGAACTAAACAGAGTTCTCAGTCTGACACATAGTCAAGTCTGCAAAATTACCAACAAACCTGCTACAGACTGAATGTTTGTGTCCAGCCCCCCAAAATTTATATGTTTAAATTCGAGCTCCCAATGTGATAGTATTAGGAGGCAGGACCTTTGATAGGTGATGAGTTTGTGAGGTCTCTGAGAGTCAAAGACTCTTGAAAGGTCCAGCCAAGATCAGGGCTCTGGCAGACTTAGTGTCTGCTGAGGATTCACTTCCTGGGTCACAAGTGGCACCTTCTGGTTATGTCCTCCCTTGGCGGAAGGAGCCTCTTTTATAGGATATCTTTCATCTTTTATAAGGACATGATCCTATTTATGAAACCTCTGACTTCGTGAACTACTCACCTCCTAAATATCCAACTTCTAAAACCTCACATTGGTGATTAGGATTTAACATATGAAATTGGGAAGGTGGGGACACAAACTTTCAGACCATAGCAGCTCCCTGGCCCTTTCTGCCATGTGAGGAAACAACTGCATGGCCATCGATGAACCAGGAAGCAGTCTGTCATTAGACACTGAATTTGCTGGTGCCTTGAGCTTGGACTTCTCAACTCCAGAACTGTGAGAAATACATTTCTGTTGTTTATAAGCAAACCAGTCTATAGTATTCTGTAATAGCAACCCAATAGTACTAAGAAAAAACCAGTCTCTCTTTTATCCATCCTTTTCAGAAACAATGTAATGAACAGCAATTCATAGAATCAAAGTAAAATTTGAAAATAATATAAATGCCTTGATTCAAAATAAAGCTTTGTCATATGAGGAACATGTGATGTTATTGTAAGTGTTGTTTTAAATTTAGTTAAAAATTTCAACTGGACAACTGTTATGGGTTGAATTGTGTTCTTTCCCAAACCCCAAATATAGCAGTCCTAACTTTAGGTAACTGTTGACTATGACCTTGTTTGGTAATGGAGTCTTGGTAGATGTCATCGAGTTATGATGAGCTCATTAAGGTGGTTCTAATAATAATTCAGTATGACTGGTGTTCTTGTAAGAAGAAGAGAGCAGAAACAAAGTAGAAAACATCCTGTAAAGATGGAGACAGAAAATGAAGATCTGCTCCCACAAACAAAGATATTTCTGGGACTCGGGAGGGGGAGAAGCAAGAAAGGAAGACGTCAGTGGGAGCATGGCCCTGCAACACCTTAATTTTGGACTTCTAGCCTCTAGGGCTGTGAAAGAATACATTTCTGTTATTTTAAGTGGCTGAGTTTATTACAGTAACCTCAGGAAACTAACTCCCAACCTTCCAGCTTGGGAGTGGGATTCTTTCCTGTGTTGAATAAGAGCCACACTCCCTCCTTGCCTCAGACCAATAATCCCCTATGTCAAAGGTTTTCTTCAACAGTCTTTCATATTTATAGAATTTTTCTATATAGCTGGGAGGCAAGTGATGAAGCTCGACAGATTCTAGAATAATTTCTGCTATCTTTTTTAAGCCCTATAAGGAGGAGCCTAAAGATAATCGTTAGCACATAATTACCTGCTATTCTCAGTATTATGGTTTTAGCCAAAGCTATGAGTCAGGAGGGAAATTCTCATTCAACATTCTGTTAAACATACATATATTCATGTAAGTCAAAATTTATGCTAAGATATTCATGCAAAATGTGAGAAGGGCCTAAGTAAAAGATAACTTGTAATTGTTTGATTTATGCATATTAATGGAAAAAAACCCTCTGTCTTTGTCATTAGAATGGAATTCTTTTAAAATACTGTAATGCAAAGTGCTAGGGCCAAGAAAACTGCCATAGTTATCATTATAACTAGGGCAACATTTTGTATCTAGCGTAAAGAACAGTAGACCAAATAAATAGCCCAGAAATATGAATTCTCATCTGTAGCCCAATATTAACTACCTCAAAATTTCCTTCCCATGAAACATTCTTGGAATCTCTTAGTGACATTAATCGGGTAACCGTATGAAGAGCACTTGCTCTTCTACTGTGGCACTTCCCATAGCATAGTGTGCTTTATGTACATGTCTGTTTTTTCACTAAATTGTATGCTTCTTGAGGGGACTGCTATGTCTAATTCATTTCATAATTTATTTGCTGAGACACTTATAACATCTTAGACACTTTAAAATAGCTTAATGCGTAAAAATAAACAACCCAACTTTTTCTCTTTCCAGCTAACTACTTTCATTTTAAAACTGAAGATATTGAAATAAAGAATTTATAAATCCCCCAAAACACCCAAATTAGATACTTTAATGGCTATTATGGTTCAAGATTAAATGGTCTTTATGTACTTGCATTTGTAATTTAGTTTATAGCTTTTACTTCTCTTTATGTTAAGACGTGACAAAAACTTTTAAAAACAATGTTAAGATATTAAAAAATAATTTAAAAGTAATCATCTTGAAATGACCCAGTCTCCATTTTGGAATTTTTCTAACATAAGTAAGTCATGCATATTTGATTTTTTGTTTTTCATTGTAAATATAAATTTTTGAGATGCCATTTAAAAAATGTCCCTTGAACACCAGATCAAATTAACTGCATTAAACTGTTTGTAATTTGAAAATGATAGCAAGAACATATATTTTGGCTGAGTATATTTTTAAGAGGTCAGAATTCTTGTTATGACTTTCAAAGACAAAACTATCAAGATAAAAGTTATCTGGAGGCATTGTTTTATGCAATATGTTGCAGTTGTTTTGTTTTTAATATTACATTTTTTTTTTGTATGCTTATTAGCAACCCAAAGGATCTCTTAATTTTTCATTTTATCTTATGGATTTTGAAAGTTAATTTTCTTTAATCTAATCAGGGAAGACCTGCAAGAGGTGGAGTTTAAAATAGGAGAATTTTTTTTTAATTTTTAATTTTAAAATGACATAATAATTATACATACATATATATTTGGGATACAGTGTGATGTTTTGATACACAGATACTTTGTATAATGAGTAAATCAGGGTAAGTAGCATTTTCACAAATTTTCCTCATTTATCTTTTTTTGTGATGAGAATATAAATATTTCTGCCTTCTAGCTTTCTGAAATATTCATTATTGTTAACTATAGTCATTCAACTGTGCATTAGTACACTGAAACGTATTACTGCTATCTAACTGTAACTTTGTACCAATTGTTCACCCCCTTCTCCTTCCTTCCACAGCCTCTAATAATCACTATTCTACTCTACTTCTATAAGCTGAACTTTCAAAAATTCCATGTATGAGTCATATCATGTGGAATTTGTCTTTCTGTCCCTGACTTATTGCATTTAACACAATGTCCTCCAGGTCCATCTATGTTGTCACAAATGACAGAATTTCATTCTTTTCTTATGGCTAAATAGCATTTCATTATGTGTATATGTATCATATCCATTCATCCTTTGACGGACACTCAGGTTGACTTCATATCTTAGCTACTGTGAACAGTGCTGCAGTAAATGTAGGAGTGGAGATATCACCTCAAATTAAGGATTTCCTTTGCTTTGGATATATAGTAAGTAGTGGGATTGCTAGATGATCTGGTAGTTTTATTTTTAATTTTTTGAGGAAACTCCAAACTTTTTAAATAATGGCTGTAGTAATTTACATTTCCATCAACAGTAAGTGTTCCTCTTTCTCCCTATCCTCACCAGCACTTGATATCTTTGTCTTTTTGATAACACCCATTCAAAATAGAGAGTGGTTATATCTCATTGTGGTTCTGATTTGCATTTCCCTGATGATTAATGATTTTCAGCATTTTTTTCATGTATCTGATAGCCATTTTTGTATCTTCTTTTTTTTGTTTGTTTTTGTTTTTGCTTTTTATTATGCTTTAAGTTCTAGGGTACATGTGCACAATGTGCAGGTTTGTTGCATATGTATACATGTGCCATGTTGGTGTGCTGCACCCATTAACTCGTCATTTACATTAGGTATATCTCCTAATGCTATCCCTCTCCCCTCTCTGCTCCCCACAATAGGCTCCGGTGTGTGATGTTCCCCTTCCTGTGTCCAAGTGATCTCATTGTTCAATTCCCACCTATGAGTGAGAACACACGGTATTTTGTTTTCTGTTCTTGCAATAGTTTGCTGAGAATGATGGTTTCCATCTGCATCTATGTCCCTACAAAGGACACGAACTCATCATTTTTTATGGCTGCATAATATTCCATGGTGTATATGTGCCACATTTTCTTAATCCAGTCTGTCACTGATGGTCATTTGGGTTGATTTCAAGCAACACAACAAAGCTGGACAGAGAATGACTTTGACGAGTTGAGAGAAGAAGGCTTCAGTCAATCAAACTTCTCAGAGCTAAAGGAGGAACTACATATCCAGCACAAAGAAACTAAAAGCCTTGAAAAAAGAATGGAATAATGGAATACTAGAATAACCAATGGAGAGAGGTCCATAAACAAACTGATAGCGATGAAAACCATGATACAAGAACTACATGACAAATGCACAAGCTTCAGTAACCGACTCGATCAACTGGAAGAAAGAGTATCAGTGATTGAAGATAAAATGAATGAAATGAAGTGAGAAGAGAAGTTTAGAGAAAAAGGTGTAAAAAGAAATGAACAAAGTCTACAAGAAATATGGGATTATGTGAAAAGACCAAATCTACATCTGATTGGTGTGCCTGAAAGTGACGGGGAGAATGGAACCAAGTTGGAAAACACTCTGCAGGATATCATCCAGGAGAACTTCCCCAACCTAGCAAGGCAGGCCAACATTCAAATTCAGTAAATACAGAGAATGCCACAAAGATACTCCTTGAGAAGAGTAACTCCAAGACACATAATTGTCAAATTCACCAAAGTTGAAATGAAGGAAAAAATCTTAAGGGCAGCCAGAGGGAAAGGTTGGGTTACACACAAAGGGAAGCCCATCAGACTAACAGCAGATCTCTCGGCAGAAACTCTACAAGCCAGAAGAGAGTGGGCGCCAATATTCAACATTCTTAAAGAAAATAATTTTCAACCCAGAATTTCATATCCAGCCAAGCTTAGTTTCATAAGTGAAGGTGAAATAAAAACCTTTACAGATAAGCAAATGCTTGGAGATTTTGTCACCACCAGGCCTGCCCTACAAGAGATCCTGAGGGAAGCACTAAACATGGAAAGGAACAACCAGTATCAGCCACTGCAAAAACATGCCAAAATGTGAAGACCATCGATGCTAGGAAGAAACTGCATCAACTAATTAGCAAAATAACCAGCTGATATCACAATGACAGGATCAAGTTCACACATAATGATATTAACCTTAAATGTAAATGGACTAAATGGTCCAATTAAAAGACACAGACTGGCAAAATGGAAAAAGAGTCAAGACCCATCAGTGTGAGGTATTTAGGAGACCCATCTCACATGCAGAAACACACATAGGCTCAAAATAAAGGAATGGAGGAAGATCTACCAAGCAAATAGAAAACAAAAAAAGGCAGGGGTTAAAATTCTAGTCTCTGATAAAACAGACTTTAAACCAACAAAGATCAAAAGAGACAAAGAAGGCCATTACATAATGGTAAAGGGATCAATTCAACAAGAAGAGCTAACTATCCTAAATCTATATGCATCCAATACAGGAGCACCCAGATTCATAAAGCAAGTCCTTAGGGACTTACAAAGAGACTTAGTCTCCCATACAATAATAATGGGAGACTTTAACACACCATTGTCAACATTAGACAGATCAACAAGACAGAGAGTTAACAAGGATATCCATGAATTGAACTCAACTCTGCACCAAGTGGACCTAATAGACATCTACAGAACTCTCCACCCCAAATCAACAGAATATACATTCTTCTCAGCACCACATCACACTTATTCCAAAATTGACCACATAATTGGAAGTAAAGCACTCCTCAGCAAATGTACAAGAACAGAAATTATAACAAACTGTCTCTCAGACCACAGTGCAATCAAACTAGAACTCAGGACTAAGAAACTCAATCAAAACCGCTCAACTGCATGGAAACTGAACAACCTGCTCCTGAATGACTACTGGGTACATAACGAAATGAAAGCAGAAATAAAGATGTTCTTTGAAACCAACAAGAAAAATATACAACATACTAGAATCTCTGGGACACATTTAAAGCAGTGTGTAGAGGGAAATTGATAGCACTAAATGCCCACAAAAGAAAGCGGGAAAGATCTAAAGTTGACACGCTAACATCACAATTAATAGAACTAGAGAAGCAAAAGCAAATACATTCAAAAGCTAGAATACAAGAAATAACTAAGATCAGAGTAGAACTGAAGGAGATAGAGACACAAAAAACCCTTCAAAAAATCAATGAATCCAGGAGCTGTTTTTTTGAAAAGATCAGCAAAATTGATAGACCACTAGGAAGACTAATAAAGAAGAAAAGAGAGAAGAATCAAATAGACACAATAAAAAAATGATAAAGGGGGTATCATCACTGAACCCACAGAAATACAAACTACCACCAGAGAGTATTATAAACACCTCTGCGCAAATAAACTAGAAAATCTAGAAAAAATGGATAAATTCCTGGACACATACACTCTCCCAAGACTAAACCAGGTAGAAGTTGAATCCCTGAATAGACCAATAGCAGGCTCTGAAATTGAGGCAATAATTAATAGCCTACCAACCAAAAAAAGTCCAGGACCAGATGGATTCACAGCCGAATTCTACCAGAGGTACAAGGAGGAGCTGGTACCATTCCTTCTGAAACTATTCCAATCAATAGAA
This sequence comes from Piliocolobus tephrosceles, assembly GCF_002776525.5. NCBI lineage: Eukaryota > Metazoa > Chordata > Mammalia > Primates > Cercopithecidae > Piliocolobus > Piliocolobus tephrosceles. Next base: position 44,097,550 of record NC_045437.1, read on the forward strand.
AAAGAGGGAATCCTCCCTAACTCATTTTATGAGGCCAACATCATCCTGATACCAAAGCCTGGCAGAGACACAACAAAAAAAGAGAATTTTAGACCAATATCCCTGATGAACATCGATGCAAAAGTCCCCAATCAAATACTGGCAAACCGAATCCAGCAGCACATCAAAAAGCTTATCCACCATGATCAAGTGGGCTTCATCCCTGGGATGCAAGGCTCGTTCAACATATGCAAATCAATAAGCATAATCCAGCCTATAAACAGAACCAAAGACAAAAAACACATGATTATCTCAATGGATGCAGAAAAGGCCTTTGACAAAATTCAATAGCCCTTCATGCTAAAATCTTTTAATAAATTCGGTATTGACGAAATGTATGTCAAAATAGTAAGAGCTATTTATGACAAACCCACAGCCAATATCATACTGAATGGGCAAAAACTGGAAGCATTCCCTTTGAAAACAGGCACAAAATAGGGATGCCCTCTCTCACTACTCCTATTCAACATAGTGTTGGAAGTTCTGGCTAGGGCAATCAGTCAAGAGAAAGAAATAAAGCGTATTCAATTAGGAAAAGAAGTCAAATTGTCCTGGGACTCTGAAACTCCATGAGGAGTGTGCTAATTTCTGTCCCACAATGGATCCTGAGGAGCCCACTCTCAGCTCCAGTCCTCTAAATTTTTGTACTAGTTTGAGAAGAATTAGTATTAGTTCTTTACATGTTTGGTAGAATTCAACAGTGAATTCATCAGATCCTTTGCTTTTTTTTTTTTTTTGATGAAAGAGTTTTTATTATTACATCAATCTCATTATTCACTATTGGTCTGTTTAAATTTTATATTTCTTAATGATTTAATCTTAGTAATTTGTATGTGTCCAAAAATTTATCCATTTCTTCTATTTTGCAATTTGTTTGCATGTCTTCATTTATAGTTTTATAATGATGTTTTGTATTTCTGTTGTATCACTTGTAATGTTTCCTTTTTTATCTCTGATTTTGTGTATTTCAGTAAACTCTTTTCTTCCTTAAGCTAATATAGCTAAAGGTTTGTTGATTCTATCTTTCAAAAAAAAAAGAAAAAAAAAAAAAAAACCTCTATTATAGTGATATTTTGTATTTTATTTTAGTTTCTATTTTGCTTACTGTTGCTCCATTTTCTTTCCTCCTACTAATTTTGGTTTTAGTTTTTTTCTTGTTTTTCTAGTTCCTTGAGGAGCAATGTTGTTCATTTGAGAACTTTCTGTTGCTTTAATCCAGGTGTTTATCACTATAAACTTCTTTCTTAAAACTGCTTTTGCAATATCCCATAGTTTTTGGTATGGTTTTTCCATTCTAATTTCTCTCAAAAATATTTTTCTTTTCTTTTTTTTTTTTTTTTTTTTTTTTGAGATGGAGTCTCACTCTATCACCCAGGCTGGAATGTAGTGCCACTGTGTCAGCTCACTGCAACCTCTGTCTCCTGGGTTCTAGCTATTCTCCTGCCTCAAGCTCCAAGGAACTGGGATTACGGGTGCTCACCACCACGCCCTGTTTATTTATTTATTTTTTTAGTAGAGACATGGTTTCACCATGTTGGCCAGGCTGGTCTCGAAATACTGGCCTCAGGTGATACGCCCACCTCGGCCTCCCAAAGTGCTGAGATTACAGATGTGAGCCATCGCACTCAGCCTCTTTTCAATTTTTTTGATGAGCCCTTTGTTGTTCAAGAGCATGCTGTTTAATTTCCTTGTAGTTGTACAGTTTTTAATATTTCCCTATTTATTTATTTCTTGTTTTATTTCATTGTGGTAAAAAAATACTTGATATAACTTTGATTTTAACAAATTTGTTAAGACTTGTTTTGTTGCTAAATATATGATTATACTGAAAAATGTTAAATGTGCTTTTGAGAAAAATATGTGTCCTATGGCACTTATATGTAGTGCTCTGTAAATGTATCTTAGGTCCATGTAATCTACAGTGTGGTTAAACTCTGATGTTTCTTTGGTGATTTTCTGTCTAGATGATCTGTCCATTGCTGAAAGTGGGGTGTTGAAATCCCTTATTACTATTGTATCACAGGTGGTCTCTCCCTTTACGTCTATTTATATTTGCTTTATAAATTTAGGCACTCTTACATTGAGTGATACATACTCATAATTGTTATAGCTTCTTGCCATATTGATCCCTTTATCATTATATTATGACTGCCTTTGTTGCTTTTTATAGTTGTTAATTTAAGATCTATTTGTTTTCTTAATCAGTATAGCTACTCCTGCTCATTTTCAGTTTTTATTTGCATAGAATAGCCTTTTCCATCCCTTCACTTTCAGTTTATGTGTATTCTTGCAGGTGTAGTGAATCTCTTGAAAGCAGCATATGGTTGGGCCTTATTTTATTATCCATTAAGCCACTCTGTCTTTTACTTAGAGAAGTTAATTCATTTACATTCAAAGTAATTATTGATAAATAAGGACTTACTACTGCTATTTTGCTATTCTTTTCTAGTAGTTTGTAGTTTCATACTTCCTTTCTTCTCTTATAGTCTTCCTTTGTCGTTAAGTGATTTCTTCTTGTATATTTTGATATCTTGCTTTTTATTTTTGGTTTCTCTATTTTAGGTTTTTGCTTTGTGGTTGTCAGGAAGTTTACAAAAACATTCTATAGCTATAACAAGTTATTTTAAACTGATACTAACTTAATTTTGATTGCAAAGAAAAGAAAGAAACAAAAAACCTGTACACTTCAATACTTCAGTCTCCCTCCACACTTTCCACTCTTTGAATTTTTGATGTCATAATTCACGTGTGTGTGCGTGTGTGTGTGTGCGCGTGCGTGTGTGCCTGTTTGAGACAGAGTCTCACTCTGTAGTCCATGCTGGAGTGCATTGGTGCAATCTCGACTCACTGTAACCTCCACCTCCCAGGCTTAAGCAATCCTCCTACCTAATCCACAGATGCACACCATCACACCCAGGTATTTTGTGTGTGTGTGTGTGTGTGTGTGTGTGTGTGTGTGTATTTTTGATAGAGATAGGGCTTCACTATGTTGCCCAGGCTAGTCTCAGACTCCTGAGCTCCAACATTTCACCAGCCTCAACCTCCCAAAGTGCTGGGATTACAGGCATGAACCACTGTGCCCAAACCACAATTCACCTTTTTTTTTTTTTTTCAAATTGCTAAATTATGCTTTATCAAAATTTTAAACTTCTTTTCTTCAAAAGCCTCTATTTGGAGAAAAAGGCAATTCACATTCTGGGAGGATATTTGCAAAGCATATATTTGTTAAACAACTGATTCATTAAATATAGATACTCAGTATTAAATAATAAGAAAACAACGCAATTAAAAACATACAAAAAAATTGAACAAACATTTCACTAGAGAAGATATACAAGTAGCAAATAAGCACATTAAAAGATCCTTGACATCATTAGGGATGTGAAAATTAAAAGCCAAATTTAAAACCTATTAAAATAAAACAAAGCTTATATGAGAGGATATGTATATTACATCCACATAATAATTTCTTAGCTCTGCATTTCACTGTGGCTGTCAGGACACAGCTTTGTCAGTTTGTTTTCTCAGTGAGGAAATTGTATTTCTTTTTATTTATTTATTTATTTATTATACTTTAAGTTCTAGGGTACATGTGCATAACGTGCAGGTTTGTTACACATGTATACTTGTGCCATGTTGGTGTGCTGCACCCATCAACTCGTCAGCACCCATCAATTCATCATTTATATCATGTACAACTCCCCAGTGCAATCCCTCCCCCCTCCTCCCTCCCCATGATAGGCCCCAGTGTGTGATGTTCCCCTTCCCGAGTCCAAGTGAAGTACTGCCTACCTCTCAATAAATTATTATTTTAAATAGTTTCATCTTTTAATCTTTGTATTAAAAATATAAGTGGTTTAAAAACCACAATTACAGTATTAGAGTAACAATCATGTTAGTATACCTTTTTATCAGATTGAAGAACTCTCTTTAGCATTTTTGGCAGTTCGACTCTGGTAGTGATGAATTCCCTCAGTTTGTGTTTGTCTAGGAAAGTCTTTATCTCTCTTTCATTCTGAAGAATAGCTTTGCTGTGTACAGAATTCTTGGTTAGTAGCTTTTCTTCTTTTTTCTTTTTACTTTCAGCACTCTGAATTTATCACCCCACTCCGTCCTGGACTATAAGATTTCTACTGAAAGTCTGATGCTAGATATATCAGGTCTCCCTTATATGTTATTTGCTTCTTTCTCTCACTACTCTCAGAATCTTCCATTTGTCTTAGACCTTTGGGGTTTGATTACAGTATGTCTTGGAGTATTTTTATTTGGGTTAAATCTGATTGGTAAATTTTGATCTTGTGTCTGGATAGAGGCTTGAAAATTTTCCTGTTATTATTTTCTTGAATAATTATTTCTGTTATTATTTTTACACTTTTCTCAATTCCCTCTTTAACTTTGGTAACCCAAATATTTGCTCTTTTGATGTTATCCCACAAATCCCATTAGCTTGCTTTATTCCTTTGTATTCCTTTTTTCTTTTATCTCCTTTGACTGTGTATTTTTAAGTAGCCTATCTTTGGGTTCACTTATTTTTCTTCTGTTTGATCACTTCTGTTGCCGATACTCTCTATTGCATTTTTCAATTCCTTTATTGTATATTTTACCTCTAGGTTTTCTGTTTAATTATTATCATTATTTCAGTCTCTGCTAAATTTCTCTGATAAATTTCTGAATTGTTACTCTGTGCTTTATTGAAATTTGCTGGGTTTCCTTAAAATAGCTATTTAAAATCTTTTTTTGTCTAAGAAATCACACATCATTGTCACTTTAGGATCAGTCTCTGACACCTCATTTTGTCAATTTAGAATGCTCTAGCTGCTTGTGAATATGTGACTATTTCTGTGATTGAGAGCTAGGTATATATTCATCCTTTACAGTATAGATTTGTTTCTCCCTGTCATTTTTCAGTGGGTCTTCTAGAAATTCTAAGCAAACTGACTCTTGTACTTCATGAGCCTGTGAGCACTGCAGCCATCTCAGCATTAGAGGGCACTATAAGCCCAAGCTTAATGAGTTTTGTGAGTGCTCTGAAGTTGACAACGTTTTCTGCTTGAATGGACCTAGAGAAGACCCAAGGAGGATACTGGGGCTGTGTGGTAAAGCTGGCCAGGGACATAAGCCCAGAAGTCAGTCCTGTTGGCTCAGATGGGTATGCCCTCCAGCAGGTCCTTGCACAGGCAGGATAAGTCCTTGACTGCAACAAGAGGTGCCAGAGTTTAGACTCGGCTCCCTTAGTATCTGCTGTGGGATGCTGGTGAGCCTATTCCATTGGCTCACATGGGCACACATCTCCTAGCAGGTCTTCGCACAAGTGGCATAATTCCTTGACTGCTACAGGAGGGCCCAGACTGAGACTTGGCCCCCTTAAGATCTACGGTGGGATGGAGGTGAGAGAGCCATATTGTTGACTCAGATGTATATCTCCCAGCAAGTCTCTGCACTGATGGGATAGTTCCCTGACTTAGGCATGAGGGGCTAAAGCTGAGACTGGGCCCCCTCAAGATCTGCTCTGGGACAGTGGTTGGCAAGCTTTTCATGAAGGCTCAGACTTCAAGGCATTGAGATATGGGCAAGTCTCCATCTGTGTCCTTGTGTAAATAACTCTGAGTTGGGACCTCAGCTGAGGGGCCTGGAAGAGTGCCACAGGGCAACTTTCAGGTTCATTGCCATGAACAATGTCAGCAGGCAGATTAGCCTCTTCACGGAGGCACTAGTGAGTTCTATTCCTCCTGGACCCCTTGGCAGATGGTTTTGTTTGTAGGCTCAAGGTTAACTGGGGCTGTAGCCAAGCTCCTTGGGGAATAGGACCATTCCTGGGTTTGTACCTGGGAGCACAACTGGCAGATCAGCCACCTGGGTGCCAGTGCCAATCTGTACTTCAAAACAACCTTCCTGGCTCTTGGGCTTTGCTAGTGTTTTACAACCTCCTACGTGAATCCTGAGGCTCCTGCAGAGAGTCTTTTGTTTATATAAGGGTGTAGAATTCTTGTTGTTGTAGGGGGATATGGGTGGATTACCTCCTATTCTGCTATCTTGCTAATATCACTGGGAAAAATGTTCTTGTAAATTGGAAAGTAATATCTTTATTCTTGCATAAAACACCACTGGCTTTTAAGAGGACATAAAATACTGATACTTCTAGCTTTTAGTGACATTTCATAAAAATGAAGATGATGATAATGACAATGATGACTATGATGAGAAGGAGAATGTAGGTTGCAAAACTTCAAAACACATCTTCAAAGGAACTTGAGGCTATAACAGTATATTATTCGGAAACATACCAAGAAAAGAGCAAATAAACCCCAAACAGGGACAGCTGTTTTTCATAGCCATGTTGGTTTTTATAGTAACACAAAATTAAGGAGAATATCATGTGTAAGTACTTTATAAACACTAAAGTAATTTACAAGGGTAAAATATTATTTTCATTTTTGTTATTCGTATCATTATTATATTTGTTGGGGCAATGAATATTTATATCATCATTTGTCATTATAGTTTCATGTATATGTGTGCATGGTGAATATGATGATGGCAAGCACCTTGCCCAAGGCCAAGAAAAGGGACAAAGGATATCAAGAACAAAGCCAGAATTAATTTATCATTCTCATATCTGGGCTTTAAGTCTATGACATGTAGCTTTATCATCACATGGCTCCAAAATGACTTTGATGTTGCCATTTTCTTATTGTAAACCATCATAAAGTAAAAGCTTATCTGAAATTGCAATTGTTTTGGAAAAATAGGGTTTTGTTTGCAAAAGACTTGTTTTTTTGTTTTCTTTTGTTTTGTGTGTGTGTGTGTGTGTGTGCACGCATGCGTGTGCGTTCACTTAGCTGAAAGAGAAAAAACGAGAATAGTTTATTTTGCCTTAAAAGATCCTTGGTAATCCACAACATTTCTTGATGATCCATTTCCTATTTTCTAGTCTCCTTCAGGTAAAACTCAGAACATTACAGAATGAACTTTCCCACTGAAAAGGTGCCATGACAATAAATCTTACCAGAGGAATTTATTGAAGTGTTTATTCCACAACCTGCACACCTGTGTTCTTATGAAGGCTTGTGACGTATGGCACATTCTCAGATGGTATGCATTTACACAGACCATATATCAGTGGCAATTTTATGATTCAATGTGTCATTAGGATACCTCCACTGTGCAATAGGTAGCTACTAGTCATGTGTGGTTATTTAAATTTAAATTAGTTAAAATTTTATAAAATAAAAATTCAGATTTTCAATCACAGTAACTACATTTCAACTGCTCAGTAGCCATCAACAAATATAGAACACTTCCATCATCGCATAAAGTGCTATTGAACAATGCTAGTATAGACGCTTGCTATGCATAATATGGTCCAAAAACAAGACTAGGAGCAGTAACAACAGCAGCAACAATATACAGGATCTCACTAGGAAAGTAGAATCTTAGACACTACCACATACCCACTGAGTTAGAGTCTGCATTTCAGTAAGGCTTTTATGTGCTTATGGGAGCATTAAATTTGAGAAGAACTATAGGTAGTCAAATTAGATAATTTAGTGTTTTTTAGAGCAGAAATATCAATTTCAATGTGTGGCTCATTGGATATTTTATCATTTTGGTCTGAAATAATTCAATTAACTTCATAACTTTGGCAGTCCTGTGGCATATGCAAAATAATCTACTGGCTGGGCACAGTGGCTCACGCCTGTAATCCCAATACTTTGGGAAGCTGAGGTGGATGTATCACGAGGTCAGGAGATCGAGACCATCCTGGCTAACATGGGGAAAGCCCATACCTCTACTAAAAAAAATTTAAAAATTACCTGGGCATGGTGGCGGGCACCTGTAGTCCCAGCTGCTTGGGAGGCTGAGGCAGGAGAATGGTGTGAACTTGGGAGGTGAAGCCTGCAGTGAGCCGAGATTGCACCACTGCACTCCAGCCTCGGCAACAGAGTAAGACTCCAAAAAAATAAAAAACAAACAAAGAAACTACTGGCTGGGCATGATGGCTCAGGCCTGTAATCCCAGTGCTGTGAGAGGCCGAGGCGGGTGGATCACTTGAGGTCAGCAGTTCAAGACCAGCCTCAACCTTTAGTAGAACCTTGTGAAACCTCATCTCTACTAAAAATACAAAAATTAGCTGGACATGGTGGCAGGCGCCTGTAGTCCCAGCAACTCAGGAGGCTAAGGCATGAGAATCACTTGAACCCTAGAGGCAAAGTTTACAGTGAGCTGAGATTGCACCACTTCACTCCAGCCTGGGCAACAGAGCAAGAATCCATCTCAAAAAAAAAAAAAAAAAAAAAAAAAAAAGAACAAACAAACAAAACTACTAAAATATTTGCTTATATCTCTGGAATTTTCACTATTTTTTTTCCACCTAAAATATTGTCTTTCAGAAGGGAATCACTTTAATATCCACAAAGGAGAATTAGCATGTTATAATTTCAGCCATAATAATATCTACTTAAATATGCATTTAATCCTACTAATTTACAATAAATTCAATTTTTCCTTTATATTCTGCATTCCACATAAAGTGATAATAGGAAAACATAAAATTCCAGTAACTTCATTATTATTTGTGTGTGTGTAGGTGTGAGGTTTTCATTAAAAAATTTTTTTTTTCTTGTCATGTTATTTCATCTTGGTTTCATTTTTATTCTTCAGGATTACAATAATCTCCCTTGTTTGCAGAAGTGGTTATAACTCACTACAGTTCTTTCCCATGAAAAGATTTTCCTATCTTCAGTCAGGTTTCTCATGATGTGCAAAGAAATAACTGGGCTATCTCTGCTCTTGAGGAATTTCACTCAATCTTTGAGAGTTAGAAAACTCTCTTCCTTAACCGTATATTAACTATTTGCTCACATGCACAGTCTGTGAGACATTTACACAAAACACATGTGCATACACACACTGTATTTACATTTCATCTACTTTGCAATGTTTTTAACGTGCTTCATTGGATATTTCATAACACCTAGGTGTGATGGTTAATATTAATATTAAGACTTAATATTAACTTGATTGAAGGATGCCTAGATAGCTGGTAAAGTATTGTTTCTGGGTGTGTCTGTGAGGGTGTTGCCAGAGAAGATTAACATTTGCATCTGCGGACTGGGAAAAAAAAGACCCATCCTCAATGTGCATGGGCACCATCCGATTGGCTGCCAGCAAGGCTAGAACAAAGCAGGCAGAAGAAGAGAAGGTGGGGCTGAGCACGGTGGTTCAGGCCTGTAATCCCAACACTTTGGGAGGCCTAAGCGGGAGAATCACGAGGTCAGAAGATCCAGACTATCCTGGCTAACACAGTGAAATCCTGTCTCTACTAAAAATTAAAAAAAAAAAAAAAAAAAAAAAATTAGCCGGGCGTGGTGGCGGGCGGCCGTAGTCCCAGCTGAGGCAGGAGAATGGCGTGAACCCGGAAGGTGGAGCTTGCAGTGAGCCGAGATTGCGCCACCGCACTCCAGCCTGGGCGACAGAGAGAGATTCGGCCTCATAAACAACAAAAACAAAACAAAACAACAAAAAGAAACAGAAGGGAAGGTGGGATAAGCTGGCTTGCTGAGTGTTTGGGTTTTCCTCTTTCTCTCATGCTGGAGGCTTCCACTGGTTCCTTCTGCCCTGGGACATCAGTTTCCAGCTTGAAGACAGCCTACTGTGGGATTTTGCCTTGTGATCGTGAGAGCCAATTGTTCTTAGTAAACTCCCTTTCATGTATACATATATCCTGTTAGTTCTGCCCCTCTGGAGAACCCTAACTAATACACTAGGCCAAAATAAAAAACAATGTGCCTCAACTTTAGAGTTCAAATAGAGCATTGCGAATAGAATCCATCAAAACTCCAAACTTTGGTCCTATGGCGGGAAAAAAATAAATTACTAGAAAAGTGGTCACAGTTTGCCTTCCTCCATCACTTATATACATACACAACAACAACAACAACAACAACCAAAAAAAAAAAAAAAAAACCCATTATTTACAATTGAATTGCCTCTTCTTCCCCACACACTGAGGCAAGTTGATTTTTTTAATGCTTCAATGTGTAGGAAGAAAGATGAACTAAAGAGTGAGGAGGCATTGTATTAGGTTTTGGAGTGCAATTGGCCAAAGTGTCTAAATTGCAATTTACACTCAAAATAGCATAGTAAGGGCTTGAAGAGAGAAAATAAAATTTGGCTGTCTGAATTGTGGGTGTTTCCCAAGCAACTGCTGATTAGAGATAATGAAATAGTGGGGAAAGCAGCTCTGGAACATGTTAGTGTGGGGTTTAAGTTGAATGTGGAGGACTCTAAAAGATAAACTCTTTTTTTCAACTTACTTTTGGTGCCAAAATGTGCTTCCTAAATTTGACTCCATAAAGAGAATGAGCAATATGGAACCCTGGATCATTAAAATTATATACATATGTCTTGTTCTATTCAAGCTGGTATAACAAAATGCCATTAACTAGGTAACTTATAGCTTATATGACAGAAATTTATTCCTCACAGTTCTAAAGGCAAGAAAGTCCAAGATCGAGACACCAGCAGATCTGATGTCTGATGAGGACCCATTTTCTGGTTCATAGATGGTGCCTTCTGGCTGTGTCCTCCTCACATGGCCTCTCTCAGGCCTCTTTTGTCAGAGCACTAAGCCCATTCACGAGGCTCCACCCTCATGACCTAATCACCTCCCAAAGACCTCATCTCCTAATATTGTTCCCTTAGGGGTTTGAATTTTAACATGTAAATTGGCGCGGCGGGGGGGAGGGGGATGGAGACATAAATATTCGGTTTATTGCAACATGTGTTTAAAATGTGAAATTATTATTGCGTGATAGGCTACATATCACCTTGGTATTAATTCAGCTAGGCTTAATTATCTAGGATTTTAAGTTGATTTTATGAAAATTAACTATGAAGTGCTGTATAGTAAGCCTATCAGGGAAATTAGCATGTATATCATCTCAAACACATATCATTTCTTTGAATTGGAAATGTTCAATATTCTCCCTCTAGCTGTTAGAAGCTATATAATATATTATTGCTAACTATAGTTGTCTTACCTACTAAGTTTTGAATATCCTTACTGTAAAAATATTAATCACAACATCTGACCAATCAACATTGATTAACTGTGGTTAGTCCTTGGTCCATGAAGATCATGAATGACTTTTATTATTCTATTTTCTATGGCTTCAAAGTTATGTTTATATTGAAGTATATATGACATTTGTAGTAGGATTATAAACTATCTTTAGGAAATGGGATTTCTGTTTTCCTCAGTGATTATTTTCAAATAAGTTTTATTTGAAAATAAAACAAATGTTCTAGATGTATTTTACAATTAGTATATATTTATTTTACAATATGGCAAAGTGATTAAACATCATACCAGTTTACTTTTGTCATTATTTCTATAATTTTACTTTTGTATCAGTATTTTTATGTTCAAATGTCCTATTTTGGAGGAAATCCCTGTAGATACAGTTACCATACATCAGTACTTGGGAAAGTTTGCTCTTCCAAACAAATATCCAACTAGAGAAAATGTGTCCTTGTCCCCTGTAATATTTCTACTGTGCCTTGTCTTCCAGCTGTCAATTCTCCACCCATCATTTATTTTGACTCATTGAACAAAGTAACTGAAAATTTGAGGCAAAACCTTCTGGTTGTTTGACTAATCAGTACTCTGGGAACTGATTAAAAAGTTTACATGTTCGTTAAAGTCACTGTGAAGTTTACTGAGGACATTTTACATCGATAGTAGAATTATTCAGCAACAGAAGATGAGGTTATTTGATAAATTAGACTGCCCATTTCGCTTAAGGAATGTTTTCCAGAAAATATAAAACTTGCAGAAAATTGGGGTCCCAGTTAGTCACGCCTCAGTATCAGTCATCATCCATTTCCCCCCTCCCTCTCATAGATGCCACACAGAGACCTCTTAAGTTATTCTGTTACTCCTCCCCCACAGCAGACAAAATCTTGAATGTGCTGTTTGAGAGCCATTAAAATCAGTGGGACTGTGGGTTGAAGGCAAAGGGCAAGATGAAGCCTTGTGATGCTTTGGCTCTCTCCAGAAACCTGAAATATTCTTGATGCCCAAGGCATTTTGTTGCTGCCATAATGCACAGTTTCTTCTACACAACATCAACAATAACTTTATTATTAGAAACCTTTGAATTAATTAAGATTCCTTTGGCTGAATATGCTACTACACCATGGAAATGAGGAGTAAACAAAAGCAGGCTGACTCTTTGTCACATCACTCTTTTCTTATCCACCAAGCCTCAACAGTATGAAATGCAGAGGCTTACAAAATGGCTCACTAAGTGATTTTGTAAAAAGATATTCACTCCCTCTCAAATTGCAGAACACACTGCTAGGAAGCCCTTTCTAAATTGTTTAACTTAATAGTAGTTTTCACTTAAAAAAATGTTTGCTGTAAATGTAAATGTACAAATTTGGGGGGAGGGGTGAAATTTTCACACAAAGTTTTCCCAGCAAATGGCAGGAGACAGAAAACATTAATCTTTTTAAATGACTTCATGTTTATACTTATCCTCTGTAATTATGTTACATTCTGTAAAAAGAGCTGTGTGAAAAAAAAAAAAAAAAAAAAAACAGATTAACGTTCAAGCTGGAGGTACAATGACCTAAATGAACTGAAGTTTTTTCGGTGTTTAGTTCTAAAAGAAATTTGTGACAGTGGACAGAAGCTTGTCACTTTGGTTCAACTAAAAATAACAGATGAAGCTTTCATTTTTAACTGTCGTGTTGAGTGTGGAAATATTAAGAAGTATTTTACTCCCTAAGATTAAAGAGCTGCTAAGTCCTGTCAATTCTAATAATAAAAATTATAACCCTTAAGTTTGACTTGGCAATGTCTGTCACAGACCTTGCCTCCTCATTTCCAGTATTTCTACCATATCCAGGCCTTAACAAAACCATGCAATCTAAGGAAAGCTGGTGAGCCTCTCTGAGACAGTTTTTTCTCTGAAACAGGGAAAGCATTGCCAGCCCTGTGTAGTTTGTTTTATGCCCTTTGTATTTCTGCATGTCAAGTACTATTCTGTGTACTTTATAAATATCAACTCAGGCATCCTCATAGTAACTCTATGCAGTAGATACCATAGATACTATTGTTACATCAGCATTTTGCAGATGAGAAAACTGAGTCACAAAAAGTTAACGAACTTGCTCAATGTCACTCAGTTCATGATGTGGTGCAACCAGGAGTAAAAGCTGGTTAGTCTAGCACCGGAATCTATCTTTTAACCACCACATTATTTGGTGTGGATTTTATAGTATGTAAAGCATTCAACATAGTGTGCACTCAGGATTTAATAGCCATCTTTACTATAATTTATAGCTATTTCCAACCAATTAAAGCACAAATTCTTTCCATTTATGTGTGATCTGATCAAGATGAATAGAATCTAACACTTGGTTTTGGGATCCTTATTATCTCTTTGTTGCTGCTTACTGAAGAAGAAATAAATCTTTTTGCTAAAGATTCTTTTTTAAAAAAGCCATAGAAACCATTGAGATTTGGTGTACCGTTGAGATATGGACACTTATGTGGATAGAAACCTGTGTTTTGGAAAACTGAATAGTCATTTTATGTTGTGCACTGATGAAAAGACAGCAGTTCAATAATGTTAACTCCAGAAACTAGAGGGGGAAAATCATCTTATCAAAATGACTTCCCAGCCCCTCCATGTGGTTTTTAGAATCAGTCACCTTAAAACTGTATGCGTGTCGGTGTGTGTGCATATGTGTATATATGTACTTATTTTATAGGTATACAGAATTTTATAAATAAAGGGAAGTAATATCCAATGTCTGCCCACTCTCCTCACCCTCAGAATTCTCCCTTCCATGGCCTCTAAGCAGAAAAGTCTCAGAAACTTCCTTGAGACACATGTGGCTAATGAAGAATGGGTTCTTAATAATTCCCTTTGGGACCATGATGAACTTTAGGTGGCTCCCATTTGGTGCTTTTTCTACAGGTAAAGCATTCGGATTAAACTCCATCTCAAAGTACTAAGTAAATAAAAGATTATACACACTATCTGTCTCAAACCATGATAGGGTATCAGTTCTCTTTTGGTTTTTCCCCATCTTATTTCAATACACAAGAAAAGGAAAAGCACCATACTAGCCTTGGATGGTTATATAGGAAATAGGAACATACTTTTCACAGACTCATCCTTTTTCCCTAAGACATTTAGAGAAAAATAAATAAAATTAACTCAATTGCTTCATTGTATTTTTAAAAAAACCCAAATTTATGTAACATTCAAGGATTAAAATTATTTTGTGGCCGGATCTCGCTAACACAAATTTATTTCTTATCTGTGGTGCATTTTAAATCATAACTCATTTCTCATAGGAACCTACATAGTATGACTTGATTTTTCTCTCCATAGTAAATGTAATCATAACAATACTATTTGAAAAATCTTCTCTGCACAAACTGACACCAGTTTATTTTACTTCCCGCTCATTGTTAAATATTTGCAAATAGAATTTCAAGAAATTTCCCTTTAAACTATGAAGTAGTTAGATGATCTGAGGTGAGTTGTAGAATTTGCTTCAATATTTTATGGTTAAACTTCATAGCACTGTCCACTTTGGAAACAAAGCACTCAGTAATACTTTCCAATTAAAATTGAAGAAAGATGTTTAATACAAGTTAACTTAAAAGAAAAACTTTTATACTTACAGAAGAATTCTGTCACAGTTCTGCTCACCATTCTTTTTTGAAAGACAGTAAGATTCAATATGTGCTTTCTTTATAGTAAGCAAAAGTGAGAGATGAATAAATGGAAGAGTAGCTTTGTCAATATGGAAAATTCCATGAGAATTCAAAGTGACCACAAAGCTTAATCACATCCTGCACATTTAAGTCTTTTTGTTTTACAAGAGCAACTAAAACCTAGCAAGATAGCAAAATATAAAGTCAACACAATGTTACAATTTCCATAATTTAGCAGGTGTCTGATTTAATATGTTGTAAAATCTCTGTCATAATGAAAAATGATGGCAGACATTTAAATTTTTTGGCATTGCATAATCTGAAACAGGAAAATTAGTGGGTCTGAAGACAGATGGATATAATTATATAAAGGAAAGGACAGTGAGTGAGGAGGGGAGAAAAACTAAAAATAATAAATATAATAAATACAGAAGCAGTTCAAAGAAAGGTGTTGCAGGACAGCAATCAAATCTTCAAGAGTAGAGAAGGATTGAGTTGAAGACTGAAGAGCTGTGAGGTCAGTAAGGAGGAGTGGGGACAGCATATGACTGAGTCATCAATAGTCCTAAAGCTTTGTGGCACTATTCAATGTAGTTAAGTCTTGAATTCTAGGTTTATCTTGATTATCTTGGATCTGCCTTTATTGTTTTTTAGCCGCCATCCTTGGGTAAATTACTTAATCATTCTGTGCCTCAGTTTCCTCAGTTGTGCCCCAGTTTCTTCATATGCTCAAATGAGGATAGCAATTGTACTGACTTTGTTATTTTGAGCAGTACCACTCACTCTTACACTTGGGTAAAGGGGCTCCTGCTCTTTGCCCTGCATTGTAGTGGACCTTGCATATTACAAACACAAACAAACTGAATTTATTAAAGTACATCTAGGCACATCAGCACTAGCACAGTGCCCATAAGTATAGATATCTGGTTTCCTGACAACTTTCAAGCCTGAAGGAAATGCTTTTCAAAATCTCTACATCCTTCAGAAAAAAAGAAAACTGTATCCAATCAGCCTTTGAAGGTTGTTTCTTTGCCCACTAGTTTGAAGTGTTGGGAAGATGGTGTTGGCAGCTCTTGTAAAATCCTTCCTCTAGATATATTTCTATAAACTTCATTGCTTTCAAGAATGATTTCTTCTTATGATTTTTCCCAACAATAGATTATGCTTTGTGTTTAAAAAATGATCTAGAACATTTATGTATAGAGTGTAAACTAGGGAAAACTGCAGCAAGAAAACTTCTCACTGGCTTTGATCTATTGATGCTTTCAGTTAAAGTGATTTTTCTTGTATTTAAATAAAAACTTAATAGAGTATAACAAATAACATTGTGCATATGACTCTAAACTGAGTTTAAAAAAGAAGGGTGAGTGTGTGTGTGTGTGTATATATATACACACGTGTGTGTGTGCATGTGAGTAATGATCATTTTGTCCTTGAATAATGATTCTTCATGTTTTAAATCTGTGAAATAGAGTGCTCTTTGGTGTAAAAAAGGAAGTTAGTCCACTCAATGCAAGACACATAAGGTTTTTATTCTTCTCATGCCAACAGATGCACCGTATAATATTACTTAAACAGTGAATTCTGTTCTAGGTCAAATATTAAAGGGCAATTTGAAGCAAATTGTCACTTGATTTCTGTCTGCTCAGGTATCATCCTTTTCTTCTGACAATGAAAATGTTGTAGTTTAAAAAAATCATAGAGCAGATTAAAAACTTCAGCCAGTGAATCAAAAATGTACTTTGCAGAAAGCCAAGTTACAAACCTCTAGAGCTGTGTTTCCAATATTTTACTTTATGAAAAAGGAGGACATGATCAAAAATCAAAAGGAACTGGTATGATATTTTATAATCTTACTTAAAGTTATGTCATAGACCTTGAACCTACCCATTCCTCTCCTCATCATGTCTAAAGTCGTGACTATACCAATATGATTAAAATCATCTTAATATGATTGATTGATGTTCCCGGGAAATAAATGGTTAAAAGGGAGAGAGAAGCATTTGTTGCCCAAAGGGATATATTTCAATTATCAGAACGTTTTCTATCTTGAATACCTCATTAAGTAATATTGCTTTAAGATGTTTTCTATGGTTAATTATTCTCAGCATTACCAATGAAGTTGTCAGTCACAAGCCATTTATTATACATATTCTCTTTGTCTCCCTCCCTTTCTCTCTCTCTTGTTTTATTTATATATATACACACACACATGCATATATATATATGTGCACACTTACATATACACACACACACACACACATATATATGGTATATACTCTACATACATATATTTCTCAAGTCCAAAAGTGCTTCCAAGGAGAAAATGTCAAGCCTGAGACAGGTCTTGGAGTCAAAAAAACATGAGTTCAAAGCGTGCTCTGCCTCTTTTTAGCTTGCTTGGACACATTACCTTACCTTGCAAAACATGAATCTTCTTAATTATAAAATCTTCTTAACTATAAAATAGAACTGATAATAATACCTTCTGAAAATATCCTCGAGGATAATAAGATAATGTCTATAAATGCTTAGCTTCTGGCACAAGGGCACACACACAGTAGATATGGTTGTTATGCTATTATGAGTATAAATATGTTAATGGAAGTAATCAGCATTTGCTTTCTAGTAACCATCAGTTCTGATCATTGATTGTGATATGATTGACTTTACGCCATAGAGAGAGTTGGGAAAATCGATGTTATGAAAGGTACCTGAACATGACAACCTACGTTGGGGAGGCAGTGTGTCCAGGGAATGGACAGAAGTTTGAATATCAAACAGTAGGAAACATGAAACCCACTACAGCTTAAAACTTTACGCATGGGAATGCTTCTACACATCTTAACCAGGCTGCCTCATGTGCCCTAAATAGAAGCCTCTCAGAAAATTTATTGTACTTCATCAAAATGTTATGTATTAAGAAGGACTTCCCCTTATTATTTTCTCCCAGCTTGAAGACCTCAACAGAAGTGCCATTAGATCTCAAGAACTTTATTGTACTTACAACTTTCATAATGGTCACAATCAGTTCCAAAGTTAATGCAAAGGCTAAGTTACTAAACCTTGGAAGGTACTATGGGCTTTGTTTGCTAATTTAGCTTTTGCAAGTGAAATTCAGAGTATCTTAAAATAGTTAGACTAACAAGATAAGCAATAAAAATAGTTATTATATGTTTGATTATTTTAAACTTGGATGAATGAAATTCAAAGTAGTTCTTTAATCTAAAGTTTCAAGATTACATCCTGACAAGAACTGTGAAGGAGCTGGGATTTAATTTATACTGCTTACAAGCTAATCTGTTAGCATGTGACCGCTTTTTAGATGCTGGTAGATAACACAAGATTCCTGGGTCAGGAACAAAGGGCTTTATTACTCCTGGCACAACACGAAGCATGAGCAGCAGATATATTTGTCAGTTTTCCTAGTTGCAGAGTCCCCCAGGACTAGACAGTGGGCCCGGATGGATGCTATGCATAAACACAACAGACTGCTGTCATAGCTGAGGGGCAATCATCTTGGGGATTCCATTGCTTTTACTGAGAGCAGTAAGCAAACCTGCAAGTATCCAAAGCAGGTGGGGTGTTACAACTTCTCAAAGTTATGAGCTGCATGAACAACTTCGAAAAATGGCCCTGCAAAAAGAGCAGTCAAAGTCATGTTGTTTTGGCATACCTGGCAAGCCTTAGAAAAATACCACAACATGCCTGGGAGCACTGGCTCATGCCTGTAATCCCAGCACTTTGGGAGGCTGAGGCAGGCAGATCACCTGATGTCAGGAGTTCGAGACGAGTCTGATCAACATGGGGAAACCCTGTCTCTAAAAAATACAAAATTAGCCGGGCGTGGTGGTGTATGCCTGTAATCCCAGCTACTCGGGAGGCTGAGGCAGGAGAATAGCTTGAACACGGGAGGGGGAGGTTGCAGTGAGCCGAGATCACCCCATTGCACTCCAGCCTAGGCAACAAGAGTGAAACTCCGTCTCAAAAAAAAAAAAAAAAAAAGAAAAAAGAAAAAAAAAGAAAAAAAAATTCCACAACATGTATTTTTTTGTTGTTATGCTCTAGATAATTACTCTCCAGAGTAAAACAACCAAAAATATGTATTATATTTAATTTACTGCTACTTTTCAATTAAATTACTTAGAAACCGTATGTAAGGTGGCCCCAATGGTCCCGACCTCCTACCTACTCTTATCTACTTTTGTTGAGTGTAGTTGGGACCTGTGACTTACATACATTTATTTATTTATTTATTTATTTATTTATTTATTTATTTATTTATT
>NC_045437.1:44116624-44118854 GCF_002776525.5 Piliocolobus tephrosceles
ATTTATTTATTTATTTATTTATTTATTTATTTATTTATTTATTTATTTAGAGCAGGAGTCTCACTCTGTTGCCCAGGCTGGAGTGCAGTGGCCCAATCTCGGCTCACTGCAAGTTCCGCCTGCCGAGTTCACGCCATTCTCCTACCTCAGCCTCCTGAGTAGCTGGAACTACAGGTGTCCGCCACCTCACCTGGCTCATTTTTTGTGTTTTTAGTAGAGACAGGGTTTCACCGTGTTGGCCAGGATGGTCTCGATCTCCTGACCTCATGATCTGCCCGCCTCAGCCTCCCAAAGTGCTGGGATTACAGGCATGAGCCACCACGCCTAGAATATGGTAGAACTAGTAGAATATGGTAAACATTATGAGACCTCACTTCTGTGATTGTGTCGTGCTATAAGACTTGTTGGCAGAGTCACTCTAGAGCCTCTTTGCTGGCTTGATGAAGTAAGCAGGCATATTGGGGAAGCCCATCTGACAGGGAACTCCAGATAGCTTCTAGGACCTGAGGGCAGTCTCTGTCTGCCAGCCAGTTAGATGCCAGATTTTCAATCCTACAGTTACAAAGAGATGACTTTTGCCAACAACCTACGTGAACTTGGAAGCAAAATATTTTTCCGGTCTCATGAAAATGTTATCTGGCCAAAACCATTACCGAAATCTTGTGGGACCCTAAACTGAAGACACTGCCAAACCGTGCTCATACTCTTAATTTACAAAAACTGCAAGATAATACGTGTGTTTTTCAGACATGAAATGTGTAGTTTTTTATTGTACATCAACTCCTAACTAATACACTCCAGTAATTCAACCTCTATCAGTGTTATTATAATCAAAATATCACTCGATGTTGAATATATCTAGACATTCATTTTATATACTTTTATTTTAAAATTAGTATTATCTAGGTTTAATTTGTATAAAGATTGTAAGCTGAACCACTAAACCATGATTTTTAACTTGTTAATAAAACTGTGCTGCAGTGAGTACAAAGTGATGAAATAGTAAAAGCTCTGAGCTATTACTGATGAGGGAACATCTTAATGTTTAACACAGGTAGTGTCATGGTACTGGGCAATGTGAGAACTTGCCATCAGTTCAGACACCAATTAGAAAGAGAATATTTTGACCAAAGGGAAATTACTGTCACTTTCTCTATTATTTTGGTGGGGGAAACAAGTATAAGTGGCAGCCAACACTTACGGAGCTTATTGAGAAAAGTAAATCTCCCCAGAAATCAATTTATAAAGACTAATGACTTTCTAGAAATAGTAATGAGTTTCAACTGAGTAAGAATCCGTCAAAGACAGACGGTATCAGTGGGTATGGGACAAAAAGTAAATCAGCAGAATATGGGGAAAAGAGAATACATATCAAACCGGAACACACTGGAATCATAAGCACGTTGACCAGGAATTGATATGCTTCTTATTAAGTAGGAGCCAAAAATTAATATCAAAATATATTTGTGTAATATCGAGGCTTACTGATTATGATTATGTGTAAGCTAACATTTACTAAACTGTGCCCTGTATATTTTTATGGTGTAGGTTTCTCTGTTCTCAACAAATCATTTTATCATTTTAATAATATCCCAAGTTCTAACAAAGGGCTAATTTCCAGAATCTACAAAGAACTCAAACAAATATACAAGAAAAAAACAAACAACCCCATCCAAAAGTGGGCAAAGGATATGAACAGACATTTCTCAAAAGAAGACATTCATACAGCCAACAGACACATGAAAAAATGCTCATCATCACTCGCCATCAGAGAAATGCAAATCAAAACCACAATGAGATACCATCTCACACCAGTTAGAATGGCAATCATTAAAAAATCAGGAAACAACAGGTGTTGGAGAGGATGTGGAGAAATAGGAACACTTTTACACTGTTGGTGGGATTGTAAACTAGTTCAACCATTATGGAAAAGAGTATGGCAATTCCTCAAGGATCTAGAACTAGATGTACCATATGACCCAGCCATCCCACTACTGGGTATATACCCAAAGGATTATAAATTATTCTACTACAAAGACACATGCACACGTATGTTTATTGCGGCACTATTCACAATAGCAAAGACTTGGACTCAACCCAAATGTCCATCTGTGACAGACTGGATTAAGAAAATGTGGCACATATACACCATGGAATACTATGCAGCCATAAAAAAGGATGAGTTTGCATCCTTTGTAGGGACATGGATGCAGCTGGAAACCATCATTCT